>NC_037289.2:4943755-5246786 GCF_000002775.5 Populus trichocarpa | reverse complement strand
CATAAATTATTTCAAATAAAATAAGTAACAATCAAAAGAATGAGGACCAAATTTAATAGATAAAAAATTTCAATTAAAAAATAATAAGGGAAAAACAAATAACAATTATAAAAATAAGGATCAAAATTAATATAAAAATTAAATTATAGGGGATGAAATTGAAAAATAAATATTCAAAACAAAATATATATAACAATCAAAAGTTTGAGGACCAAATTTGATATAATTAGCAAATAATATGACATTTCTAAATTTTTCACAACTTCTAGAAAGTGTTTTCCGCCCAAAATAAAAGGAAAACACTTTCCTGAAAACCAAGCCAAATTTTTCTTTGACTGGAAAGTGTTTTTCATTGACCAACTTTTCTAATAGCAAATAAACACAAGAAAATTTAAAAAATAATTTTTTAAAAACTAGATTTTAGAAAACAAACATAGATTCCATACACAGCGACTGTTACAGAACGATGGGCTTTTGACAGGCTATTGGCAGCTAGGGAAGCAATGAATTAGATTAAGAGGAAAGTTTAGATAGCGTGACTAAATTAAGGTTGAAGCAACCGTGTTTAATGAAAATATTTTAGTTTCAAAATCTGATATCCCTCACATAAAAATGGGATTCATATTCTGCTTTACTTTGAAATTAAATCTAATTGTATAATTCAAATTTATAATTTATTTACTCCAAATTTAATTTCTTTAATTCGATCCCACAAACAAAATAGAGGAAAGCTTTTGTATAAAATCCGAAAATTTTAAAACAAAATCGTATTGTATCATGTTAGTCAATTACTATTAAACATCAACTTAGTCAACTCATTTTATTTTAAGTGTATTAAATCTCAATTAAATTATTTAATGATTCTAATTACTAAAAAAAACCATGTCATGTTTTGAGGACTGTTTCAGTTTTACTTTTGTTTTTTTTTTTTTTTTAATGATATTTGTGTGTTTTAAAACAAAGAATTTATTTATTAAGTAATTAATTTAGTTTTTTAAGGAAATTATTTAATTTTAAGTTATGTCTTTAATGAGAATTTTAATTTACATGATCTTACTAGCAATACAACACATCATCGTATTTCATTATAATTCTTTTTTTAATATGTTTAATCTCCCAAGACACCATAACACATATATCATAAGATAATAGTCACAACATGGACTAAACGACTTGGGCTTTTTCACGATTTATGTTAGTTGCCAGCAGGTCCAGTATTTGGGTTTTCAGAAGGTTCTCTAGTGGATCCATATTGTGGGCCAAAGTGGGCTTTGTGCCTATCGTGAAGATTGCTTGGGGTTGGGTTGAGGTTAAAACCTTGTGATCGGATAACTGGGCTATCCAGTCTAGTGGTTGGCTTAGGCCCAACCCATGTAACTCAACAACTTCTATTGATTGGGTAGAGCCCAAACCCATGTGACCAGACAACTTGGCTATCTGGTCTCTTGTCTGGGCCGAGGCCCGTATTGGAGAACTTGTTGTCCAATCTTTTATCTTTTATTTTTTTAATCATGATATTATTAATAATTTAAAAATATGAACAGATTCTTTATCTCGTTTCTTCTCCCCTTCAAACTCTAGCTGGCTAATATTAGTTCGTTAATTTTGTCTAAAAACTGGTTTGCCATTGCAGCCCACGTACGTAAATCGCACCAGCTTGCTTTTATTTATTGTTTTTTGAGTGATCTAATAGATCTTGCGATTTATATGACGAGCATTCATTTAATTGTTTTTTTTAAATAATCTTTCAACTTTTCGGGTTAATATCTTCTAAGTGAATTTTCTTTATTAATAAACTTGATTATTATAATTAAAAAAAAACTATGCCAAACATGCATGTATTGACATTTTGTTAAAAGAATATATACTGAAGATTTTGTCAAATCACTCAAGATACATTAGATGTAATTAATTTCTTATTTTTTTAGCACACATACCATATTGATAATTATTAATTATGACAGCTCGCAATTTTGGCCTTTATTACAATAGTTGGCCTCTTCACCTTTCAATCAAAACGCCCCAACGCACATCTTGAATGAAGCTTTGACAAAAGGAACCGCCAATGGAGTATCTACAAGGAGCGCCATACACGTCTACGCTCACTGGAAAAAAAGAGAGAAGAAATGCACCTTCCTGGTACAGTCCTATTGGCTTCTGAAAGTGAAATTCTTGATGACGTACCAATGGAGAAAAGAAAAGAAAGGAAAAAAAAAAAAAACAGAATTATGTCTGTGAGAGAATTACTTTGAAGAGCTACGAACCGTTGAAGATCATATCAACCAGATATTGTGCAATCAAGAATCCCAAATGAGAATCAAAATTTTCCGCCAAGAAAAGAAGCACAATGCATACATCATCGTACTTTCTGAATGCGCATATTTTAATATGTCCTTAGACCTACCCACTTACAGATTGTTGTATAGTAAATGAGATTATACATTTAATAGCTATGAACCTCGAGCTAAAGAATGAATAATCATCTCCAACGAGGGATATCTTGAAGTCAGTTATGATCTCTCAAATCTTCCCTCTCACCATATACAATCTTTTTCGCATCTTGCTTCTGAACTTTTAGCACGCGAATTTGACATAAGCATTAGAGATTTTAACTACAAAATTCAAAGGGATCGAAAAGCAGCCATCCTTTCCACAACGTTTTTTGTTGCAAATTGTGATTTGCTTGTGATCCCTGATGATCGTGATTTCATGCTGAAAAGACCTAAAACAAAAAGATTTTCCACTAGCTTATCACGTACACTTGTCTTTAACCCAGGTGCGCATTTTATCAAATGGGTCTTAAAAGAAAAGAAAAGAAAAAGTCAATCTCAAGTTGGTCAAGTATGGTAAGTTTGTAACTATCAATAGAAAACCTTGCATACACCAATCTAAAGGTGTAGGTTTCGTCGATTCCTTATGGAAATTTCAACTCTAGATGTTGTTCGAATTGGCGTTTTAAACAAGACTAGAAAGCTTAGGATGACAAGAGCAAACGAAGTCATGGATTCTCATGCAAAAGTATTCTAGAGGGTGAGAGAATTCCTTGAGAATATAGGGTTAGGAACTAATGCTTGAAGGAAAGTTTCAACACTCTGAGGATATTGTGGAATGGAGTCCAAATTAACATTCAATTTTTCTATTTATTCCTTGTGTTTCAGAGATCGGTTCTACTCTTCTCCTGCCGACTATTCGTTGTTGCATTCTAAAAGCGTTGTTGAATTCTAAAAGCATAATTCGTAATAGGAGATTTTGCAACTACCAGTAGAACAGCTACCACATGGATGTAATGTTGATGCCGGATAATTTATGGTATTTAGATTCTTAATTGGAACCCTAACTTCTAATATTATACACTATTCTTATTATCACGAGGCAAGTTCATTGTCCTTACCTCAAAATGTCGAAAATCAAAGGCCATCTACGTAACTAATATTTAATATTAAGAGTGTGTTTGATATTGTGGTTGCTGTTGTGGTTGTTGTTTGAAAAAAGTTGTTTTATAAAAAGTATTTTTAGTTGAGGTTGGTTTGGAAAAATATATGTTTGGTTAAAACTGTGGTTGAAACTGAGGTTGAGTAAAAAGTAATTTAATGTGTTTGGTTAAAAAAATGCTTTTCAAATTGAGGTTATAAAATAATTATATATATATATTAATGGTTTTTAATTTAAATATTGTAGATTTAACTACCATTATTACATTATTAAATAAATAATATTTTATATCAAATACTTTTTATTATTCCATTAAATTATCTACAATTTCATCACGTATGAAATTCATCTGATAAGAACTATAGTTTTCATGGTTTTTTGAGCGTGCAACAAAATCAGGTAAAATATCATTAGAAACAAAATTGGAATTGCGATCATATTCCACAAGTGTTACGTCATCATGCGATGCTCTTCTAATTTATTTAGTGTTATTAAATAATATTAAACATTATTTTTTTTGAGTAAAAAAACAATTTTGAAAAAATTAAATTTTTTTTTACCAGGTCGGACGCAGTTCAATAAATTTTACTCGCATGAATAGTGCAAAAAAATTCACCTGGCACTGTTCACGTGAACAGTGCCACGTGAATGCTTCTCGCGGGTGAATTATATAATTCACTTGGGGTCACCTGCTGAACAGTGCCCATGTGAATTACAAGAGAAGCAGCTCCCAGCTGCTTGTGAAAAACGCCGGTTTGATGCAAAAAATTATGGGACCCACCAAATAATAAACTGCTGTTTATATGTTACCAAACGCCTGGTTTACGCGGTTTGCTTTAAAAGCAAAAGCTACCGCGTAAACAAACGCCCTCTAAATAATACTCTAAAAGGCGTGGGGAAAGTACTTTAGCTTCCCCACGCCTTTCACTTTTTAATATATTATATTATTATTATTATTATATTATATTATAGAACCGTCGTTTTTTTTTCCTGATTTTTTTAAAGAAAAGTTTTTTTGTTTGATTTAGTTTGTTAATATTAATTTTTTTTTATTTAGTTATTAAATTTTCATGATACGGATTTCGGATTTGATGGGTTAACATGATTTGACGAGTTAACCCGGATTTTTTTTCTTTTTAATTAATTTTTTTCGTTTAGTTTAGTTTGTTAATGTTAATTTTTTTTTATTTAATTATCAGACTTTCATGACACATATCCAGGGCTTGACGGGTTAACTTGGTTAGATGGGTTAACCCAGTTAATTCTGGGTAAACCCGTCAATTTTTTTTTCTATTTAGTTATCAAACTTTCATGACGTGAATCCAAGTTTTACGGGTTAACCTGGTTTGAAGGGTTAATCCAATTAATTCAGATTTTTTTTTCTTTTTCTTCATTAGTTTTTTTCTTCATGTTGGTTTTTTTTATTTGTTTTTTTCTTTTTAATTAATCTATTTAATTATCATACTTTTATGACACGATCTTATAGCCAGACCCACATCCAATATTCTTGGGTCCGGTGTTGCAACTAGACTCACTTAAACTTGGGTCATGCAAGTTTAATGTTATTATTAATATTATAAATATTACTCTTAGGTCAGGCGTTGCAGTCAAACTCAAGACTCTTAGGTATAGCTTTGCAGAAAAACCCAAGATTTTTAAATTTTAGTTTTTTTTGATATTTTTTATGCAAAAAAAATAACCCGCAGCATCGCGCGGGTTATGTAACTAGTTCAAAACTATGTTCCGTGCCATTTCTTTCCCACGTGGGAGGGGGCATGATCAAGAGATTTAGAGGAGCTGTTCTGATTGTTTGTGCTAATTAGGTTATCATTATTCGATAAAGATTTCAAAAGTGAAGCCGTACATATTCATATTCTGATTGATGTTATTTATTTTTGAACTTCACGTACTGAAGATGGTATGTATCCCTCTTGAACTAAATGTAGGAATTTAATTCATGATTGTTGAGGAATTGACAAAAACAGAGGAGAAAGAAGTGTTTTTCAAACCTTGTTTCAATTGTTTTCTGCTCTTTTTATCTTTCTCTTTTTGCTGCCAAAATCATCAGGTTTCTTAGACTGATTAGGAGTCTTTATAATGCTAAATTCGTTCATTCTTTATCTGGTCTTTAAGGTTGGATAAGTCCCTCAGAATTTGCACTAAAAAAACTGATTCTGCTGCTGTCGTAATTTTTTATTCCAACTTAGACTCTGATTTTGACTTGGTTTCGTACACTATCCGACCATCCCAGCTATATTTTGTCACTCATGACATGTTAAAGAATTTACCTACACCTTTATTGGGTCTTAAGGCTCATTGTTCTTATTGCAGACTCTCAGTCAGATTGGGATGCTCGGCATTGTCAGTTTCCTGAATCAGATCAGGAAATTCTTTTGACCAACTAGGTTGCAGTCAAATTCTGTTCTTTAAAATGAATTTATCTCACTTTGAACCCTTCATGAAAGTTGTAGACCTATACGCATAGATGAATTTAGGTTTTTGAATCGCTTGATTTCGATATCAGAAGTTCAAGATATTCCTATGTAAATATCTAATGAGAAAACAAAGAATTCTGTTGCGAGAAGGATTCTGACCCAAGTTTTGCACTAAAGACTTTGCTTCCATCACAATTTTGTTGTTCGCTGTTCTTAGATCATATTCTCAGTCATATATATATATATATATATATATATATATATATATATATATTGTTAAAATAATTGTGTCATTTGTTAATAAATGTAAAATTATTCTAAATATATCATTTAATAGTTTAAATTTTAGGTTGAGATATTTTTTTAATAAGGTAATAGATTTCCGATGACAAAAAAAATTAGAAGTTTAAATTCTAACATCTTAAATTCTCATCTCAACTAATAATTTAAAATTTTAAATTAATATAGTTTTTTTTATAATAATATTAGAGTTCTGATGATCAAGAAACTTAAATTTAAATCTTGTTATCCCGAATTCTTATCTAGTTATATTAAAATTTCAGTATAAAATAGTGTGAGCTTTTAAAAATTTCAAGCTAAAAAGTTTTATTTAAATGAATATGTTAAAGAATTAATAAGAAATTATCTTAGAGATTTCTTTTGATATCGCTTAAATTTTTGGATCGAACTTTTAGAAATAAATACTTAAAACATCCAATATTAATAAAAGCTACACAATTACCAATTAAAGTTGATATTTTTGTCACTAAAATTAATCAAATAAAGGCACCAAACAATAAAGATAATTATTTTGAAATGCTACTGTAGAGTGTATTAATTTGAATTGGCGAGGTTTCCCCTTAATTCTACTATAATTAATATATGAAATTGAGGTCGGGATCCCATTGATAAATATATGAAATCTTAGGGGTTTGATTGATAAAAATCTCTGTTTAGGGACTAAATTTACATTAAGGTTTGTCCTTATTTTAATATGTCAATTGCTTACTTTTATTTTGACAAATAAATCAAGGGTTTGATTCATGCTTGAACAAATGCTTTATATACAAATGCATAAGCTACATCTTTAAAATCAAATCACTGTTTTTTAAATGTATTTTTAATTAAAAAAATATTAAATTAATATTTTTTTAAAACACCTTTCAATTATTTTGATGTATTCATGTTAAAAATAAAAAATATTTTTTAATTAAAAAATACTCTTAAAAAACACACACAACAATACATTACTAAACATACACTTAAAAATTGAATATGACATACATGCCGACATGCGAATATCCGTGACTGCATAAGCTGCCATCATTTTTTCAGTAGCACAAAATAGTAAATGGATCTAACGCCCGGATCATGACCCATTTGTCTCCATCCCCATGCAATTTGTTTGCAAGTTTCCATTAAGTAGTACAAAAAAGTAATGGGAATATATTAATTTAATTTGTTTAGCTTTGCTTTTCTTGCTCCCTCATTCTGGAAAAATAAAAAAAAATTAATGACATTAATATAATAAAGAAACTCATATATCCTATATATAGGCTTTATAGAAGGCATAAAATTAATTTTTTAGTCGAAATATCACTTTTAGGATAAGAATAATATGAAAATATATCTTTACGAAAGAATGTTTAAAAACTACATTTATGGCGCATGTAAGGATCATCCTTTCCTTTTAGGCACACTTCAGCTTTTACTTGAAAAAGTAAGGACTGTTTAATATAATTGATGATGTTCTTGAAAATGATCTTCATTGTAGTAATTTGTTTTTAATCAAGACATTGATGTCGTCCACGTGGAACTCCATCATATTTACGTGGACTTTAGTGTTAAGGGTCCCACTGCATCAAATCACAAACTAGCAACTGTTTTCAGTTGGAAATGTTCAGGGGATAAGGAAGCCAATCACTACACGCGGGTTGTATTCTTTAATATTTATATCATATTGTTATTTAAATATCTATTAATTAGTATCTTCTTCCACTATTACTTATTAATCAATAAAAAATAAAATAATATATACATATATATATATATATTGTATTAAAAAATATAAATATTATAAAAATATATTTATATAATATAAATATATATTTTTGGATAGTTTCAGGTGGGTTTTGTTTTGATGCGGATGTAACAATATTTATACCATATCTATTATTCATCGACTTCTTAAATTTTTTTATCTATTCGGGTTGGGTAGGGTCTGTATGTATTGAATTCAGATTAAATTATTATCCCTGTTAGCAGGGGATGATATCAAGAAAAAGAACAAGATCAAGAGCTCTTTTAATTCTTGAAATGGAGAGACATACACATTGTTCTTCTAGCAGGCTAGTACTTCATGGATTAATAGTGGACTGATTTGCCCGCCATAAAATTCCAATCAAGATAAGGAGTAGATAATGAAGTGATGTCATTGTGGTGATGATCAAGCAGGAAAAACTAAAGGAGTCGGGCTCGGAGGATAAGCACCAAATATGTGGATTAATAAACTAAGGCTACTTGATCATGATTTCAAACTGTGTACTATTATTTTAGTTTACAATGCTGAAGTGCAAAGATATGATTTTACTATTATTTTGATTTTTTTGTATCAAGAGAGTGAAAAGAAATATGTTAGAAAATTAGATGTGCTTTTGCAGTAGCAGCAGTGACAACTAGTGCAGGAGAACTCTCGAAAAAACCATTTGGATACGCCTGAGAATTGGTGAGAGAGGCTAGGGCTGACGAGACTGAAGAATACATGCGATCAGTAACATATGATCATTGATGGTGATTAAGGGGAGGCCTCATTTTACAGTGGTAAGGGCATCCCTAGCTAGCATCGGACTTGAGACGTGCAGGTATGTATGGTGGGGCTGCCAAAGGGCCATGCCTGGAGTTGCAAGCTTTTATATCCCATTGCCATTTACAAACAAGAAAGGAGAAAATGGGATTGTGGTCCCATTTTGCTTGGCAGCTCCTGCAATGGAAAGATTTGTCAAGGAGCTCGACGGCATGTCGACGGACCAGCCAGTTAATTAGTGCTCAAACTAAGTCCAAATTTTGTTGTATCTTCCCTATAAGTTGATTTGCTTACTCTTTCTTTCCAAAAGCTAAATTGTTAATCTTAATTTGCTACATATGTACTAAGGTTAAAGTGATATAATTATATGATGAGTGCTGATGAAAAGGCAAAAAAAAGAGAGAGAGAATAATATGTACAATCATCATTTAATTATATATGTATGTTTGTTTGAGATTTTCTTCATCAAAAGCTTAGTAAAGTATTCACTTTTTCTGTCAATTTAGCATGTGCTTCGACTATAAATCATTAGTTCTAATACAAGCATGCGCGCATATCAAAGAGGCTACTAGATGATGATTTAAATGCAAAATCGGTTGACTATATTGTTTTTGTAAGGGCTAGATAATTAAATCATGTCAGGATACTATTTAATTTTAAATCTAATTTGATAAGAAGTCGGGTTAAGAGAGTTTTTTTCCTCAATTTTTTTTAAATATTTTTTACAAGTCAACCAATATATTTTCTGATCGACCAAGTCACGTGGAGTTAACTTTTATACGTACGGTTTAATTTTAAATTTGAGCTGGACAAGAAGTCATATAAATTTTTAAAGTTATTCGCTAGACTAATTTTAATAAAAGTATCAAATAATTCTTTATAACTTAAATATTTTTTATTACTTTTAAAAAATTTAATCCAACAAACTGTAAACTAGTTTCTAAGCTAAGTTTATATATCTGTCCAAATTTTTTTATATTAAAGTATCTCGGTGGTTTTAAGAAAAAGATAGAAAGGTGAAAGGGCAGTTAGGAAAGACAAATTATAATAGTTTAAAGAACAAAAGAAAGGGAAAAGAGTGCAGAAAATGACAACTTGTTAAAGAATAATGGAATCTCAAAAGAGAAAATCAATATAAGGAAAAGGAAAAAGAAGAGAGGGAAAAAGACAAAAGAAAAAGAAAAAGAAAAAGAAAAAGAAAAAGAAGATACAAACCCAATAATTAGAATTAGCAACAAGTGGCCTCCCTCTTTTGAACATCTGAGGGTTCCGTTTGCCATTTGTTATACTTTTTAAAATAGACAAAATGTACGGTTATGTTTCGTTTAATGAACAGTATTTAAAGGTGATTGAAATTGTAGTTATGATTATTTTTTAAAATATTTTTTATTTAAAAATGTATTAAAATAATATTTTTAAAATTATTTTTGATACTAACACATTAAAATAATTTAAAAACATAAAAAAATACACAGATGCGAACCTTACCCAAAGTACTGTAGTTTTTGTTTCTTTTTGCAATAATCCATGATTAATATGAGGTTTTACCCTTTTTTAAAATTCAAGGATTAATTATCACGTAGTTTCTCTAACTTTATATATTTAAAATTTATTTTCAAATTTATTTTCCTTTACTTTTTTATATTTCAGATTTAATCACTATTTTTTTATTGCTTTTAATTGATATTTTTTTATTTGAATTACTTTATTAAATTAAAATTTGTTTTCAATTTCATTTTCTTTTAATTTTTTAATCTGTCAAATTTGATCTTTATTCTTTTGATCTTTATTTATTTTATTTGAGATAATTTGTATAATTGATATTTTTACGATTTTATCCTCCAGTTTTTATTTCTATATTTTTTAATTTGATTAAAATTGATATTGTTTTTTCAATTTTATCTTTCAAAGTTGAATTGAGTTTGTTGATTGAGTCTAGTTGTACAATTTAACAGGTTGTGAATTTTAGAGACCACTCTAGGTTTAGGATATTTGCCAGTTCGTTTGTTTTTTCTCAAGCTCATTTTTTTTCAATTTCATCATTCATCATTTGATTTAATTGAAGATTTAGTTTTGTTATTTTTTATTTGCTTTATAGAGGATTTTCTGCTAATTTTAAAAATGACCTAGTTTATCTGAGATCTTTTTATTTGTTGCTCTTTGTTAAATTTAACTTTTTAAAAATATTTTTTTAATTAAATTAAATAAATTACTTAAATATAAGTATGTTATGCTCACTTCATGATATTTTTGTTTGCTTAATATAACCTTTTTAGGTCTTTTTTCTTCTTCTTTTTTTCATTTTTGGCTTTTAGTATTTGGTTGATTAGAATTGGGCTGCATATTTTGTTTATATCTAGGTTTCATAGGTTATCACGATTTTATATCTTGGATTGTGGGTTTTGCTAGTTAACCATGGTTGGCTCAGGTCAAACCAATATGTCGTTGTCTCAATATTAATTGTTTTTTTTTAAATATCGTTCAATATATCACAATCTCGATATATTTAAAGTTTTTCATGCAGCATTCATCAATTTTGTTTTCCTTCCCAACTTCTTTAGAATGTTTTTTTTTAAGTTACAAAAAAATAATTTAACCCACGATGTAGCGTGAGCCAAGAATTTAGTTAAAAAAATCTAAATTGTGTGGGAAAAACATTATGTATGTATATAGTGAATCCACAATGCTTTTCCCATTTTGCCCTTATGTACACAAACGAAAATTAGCAATTAGGGAGAATATTGTCTTTTTATATGGACACTTCTATCATTTACAAATTCATTATGGTGAGAAAGATATTTTTGCATTTATTTTTAAAAAGTTAACATGGGTTGACTTTGGTGTTTTAAGGTGTTTTTTTTTTTTAAATTGATTTTTTCCCAATTATATCCTAAAACATTTATTTTTTAGGAATTGATCTTTGTGTTTTTTTTTTCACTTTTCTTTCTATGGAGCTATCTTAATTTTGTGCTCATGGTTGTGGGGTTAATGGGCTAGCTCGGGTTAACCCAAATCTTTTTTTTATTTTAATTTTTTCAGGTTTGTCATTAAACATTGAGTTGTTTGATAGTAGAACTTCATATTTCTGTTAAATATGCTTTCATTAATGACTTTGTTTTATCTTTTATTGACACATATAATTTTTTAATTAAATAAAAATTTATTCTAAGAAAAAAAATTATTAAACACAACTGAGTACATGACTTGTGTTGCGAGATCAAATATCTTAATTTTAGTTATTTGTTGATCAAATATGAATTTATTTGATTAGATAAATGTATAAGTATTTTGATTTATGATTGGGAATTTTTTTACTGGAAAAAATTTATTCGACTTGCGATGAAGCACCTCAAATAGCTAGTTATATTTATACCAAGTTGATTGAAAAAAAAAGGCAAGCACATTTTCGATCCTTTCTCATTCTTGTCAATGTTTTGGCATAGTACTATACATAATAAGCCGAACCAAAACCTATAAAATATTGTTACCTTATTAGAACATGCATGCAAATGCATGCCTTGTAATACTCTACATAGCTAGAATAAGGACTTCAGTTATTGAATCTATCCTTGAATATAAAATAACATTTGTTAACAAACAAAACAAATCATCTATTTCATCACTGTACTATTCCGTGGAAGTTTTAGGGTAGATTATACATTAATTGTTTTTTACATGCTTGGTTTTGATCATGGTGTTATTTACTGTGTTTATAAATGCTTTAATTTTTGCTTGATTTATGAATATATGGATTGTTCTTTGAGTCAGGTTAGGCCTTCATGTGGGTATGATATCAGATTGGATGGTGTTGTGGTTAGTCATTTTTCTGTTGACTTGTGTATTGGCGTTCACTTTCTGTAAAAGTAGGCTTGCCTTCCCTGTGATGTTTTCTCTTTGCGAGGTATGGGGATTTCATATACAGGTATTGGACCGCACTTATGTGGTTGCCTTTAGTTTGTTACAACACCTAAAGTGACTAAATAAATAGTTATATTATAGAAACGACACCTAAAGTTATAACTTTTAACCTAAAGATTTTGTAGAGGGTTAAGACATAAGAAAATAGTGGTGATTTCATCATAAAGAGAGGTCAGGGGAGAGGTTTTAGTTTTGGAGAGAGATGAGGCTACAATTTTTTGTGGGAGAAAAGTTAGGAAAGATGAATAGTATTACTCTAAGGTTTATTTGCCTAAATTTCAGCTCACTTTCTCTCAATTTTTTTGCAATGGTGGCTAGGGTTTTGCTTAAGGTTTTGTAACTACCCAATGCTTGAAACAGCTGACTAGGAGAGCAAGGCTTCGTTAGATATAATATGATGTAGTGTTTTTTTAAGTCAAACCAGCAACGTTCTTTCATTCGATGAAATGACAAGGGATTTACAACCCTAATCTATATTAGACGAGCAGCTTTCGGTATCAGATACATCTTTCATTCGATGAAATGACAAGGGATTTACAACCCTAATCTATATTAGACGAGCAGCTTTCGGTATCAGATACATCTTTCATTCGATGAAATGACAAGGGATTTACTTGCTATATCTTTATTTACGATCGATGAATGATCAAGTTGAGATTCTCGGTCAAACTAGTCTCTAAAGCTTTCTCATGATGTTGTGAAGGACATACACAGATAAATATACGAGCAAGTGCAAGAGCAAGTATTCTTGACGATAATGGCCATATATACCCTCCGAGGATATAGAGATCGAGACTCGAAATGAAAATAATCTAATTTGTTTACTTATCCAAAATTTAAACACAACTAACAATAAAAGGCACTAAGAAATTATAGAGTAAAAAAACTATTATTATGGCCTGAAATTAGAGCCCATGGCAGTACTAATCAAGCACAATAGCCCAAAATTAACTAGCAGAAGGTGAACTCCATCTTCGAATGTGTTTTTATGTGGAATGACCAGCTAGATAACATGTGTGTGAACAGAGGGCTAGCTTCTTATGGCTTTTCAACAAGGCAATGGTCAGATGAATATTGTTATCAAATATATATATTATTAAGCAAAATCAGTATAGATATAGTAAAGAAGCCGGAGGGGTTCCAACAATTTGTTAAGAAAAAAAAATAAAAATCAAGAATCTTCGATGTTAAGATGGCTACCCGCAGTGGAGCGCGGGCAAGCGTCTTCTGGAACTGCTTGTGATGAATTATAAGTTGCGTATCTAATAAAACAAGAGTTGTAGATGGAAATTCGAAGTGAAAGGTGTTTGTGTCTTCAATATCCACAATTAGGGGTAGAGAGAAACAAAAACTAGAGGTCTCATTTCAATCCTGTCCCATCACAAGAACAGATATTTTGCACAATGACAAGTGGCGATTGGCTCACTAAACAAAACTAAACGGTCACTGTTCTTCATTAAACTTGTGAAGACGACTTGACCAATTGGCTCACTAAACCATTGAATTGCACTCACAACCTGACAAAGGACGACATATCTGTGAAGACAAGCCCAGTGGGCAGTGGCTAAGTGGGGCTCACGAGGTCAAAACCAGCATGTTAAAGTGTGGGCCGACATAAAAAAAAAAAAAAAAAAGAGCTTTGGGTGCACGCGCAGGAGAAAAACTTTGATTACCGACTCCCTGGGGCATTGCGAACTAGGATTAGTTACCCCACGAGGAATGCCTAATCATTTGTGCTAACTCCACTCACCACAAATACGGATTCATATCCAAGTCGACACTTGGCTAGAAAAGACTTTTCAGATATTTCGTCCACCCAGTTTGTTCACCACTCTCCCTCTTGATCTTTTTAGCTGTATGGTAGTAAATTCCTACAGTAGACGCGCGTTTGGCACACGAACTCGACAAAGTATATACTTTCGGTCCTTGATAAGGTTGATTAACCTCGAGATACATTATATTAGAGTGATGTCTCAATAGTTGAGATCTAGAATTGATATTATAAGTTTTTCAATTCAAAATAGAAACAGACTGTTCATGTTATGTGCTTCCAAATCTATTAGAATTGAAGGAAGCTCAAAAATTCAACCCGAGTTAATTATGCGGGGTATAATGAAAATCTTGTAAGGAATGAATCAGGAATACAAACAATGACATTCATAACAGAAACAATCCAACTTTAACTAACATATGCTGCAACTAAAAAATGGCTAAGGAAATTGATGGTGTTCGAAAATCTAATATGCTTGATGTTCAATTTTATATATTTTGACACTTATTTACTTATTTTATCATAATTTTCTGGGATTTTGTTATAATTTTCTGGGAGTTTTGACATGTTCTTTTCAAGCTGATAGATATCTTTTTTATTTATTTTTTTTATTTATGTAGAGCCCCAAAATGAGTAACAACAACTATCATAATGATTTTTGTGAGGATATTTGGACGGAAAGAAACAAGTTAATCTTGCAATTGACTTCAAAAATCAATTTTTCTTACAATTAATCATTTAATAAATTCAATTAAACCTTGAAAAATTCCAATTGAGTTCTTAAATAATAATTTTAAATTTTCCTCTTTAAAAATTGAACTTTCTTTATCAATAGGGTCAGATTTTTCAATTTTATATATTTGAACACTCCTCAACCAGTCTTTTGATATTTTTTTAGGAGTTTTGGTATGTTTTGTTTAACTGAAAAATTCTTTTTATTTTTCTTTCGTTATTTTTTTGTATTTTTTTTTTATATAATCTTAAAATAGATAGGTAACAACTATCCTAAGGAATTTTATGGGGGCATTTAGACCACAAGAAATAAGTTAATATTTAAAAATAAAAGCCTGGTTGGAATACACAACCCAACTTTTCATCGCCTTGCATTTTGATTAAAGACCTGCAACAATAATTTCTCATGCACATGGAATATTTTAATTAGAAACCCTGAAAACATTGTAACATGGTCTTATAAATAAAGTGTTTTTGTTTGTAAAAGCTTGGTAGTGCTCGTCTTCTTGGTAATTAGAAGTCTTCTTGTTTATAAAGTCCTTTTGTTCTTTGACTTCTAGTTTATGACATATTGGTCTTTTCAATAAATTAATTACTCTATTATTAAAAAAAAAAAAAAACCATACATTCATTGTATGGACAGGAGATTGTGTAAATGTGATGCGTGTGTTTTTTCTGAACCCGCCGACCTTTATTTCTCGCCATGTGGTTTTGCTATGGACCTACTTAAATAATCCATAGAATCTACAATGTTATGCCACGTTTGTCATACATGTATTACGTGGAGGACAGTGGAAAAAGAGAAAGAGATGCCTCATAAATCACACGTGCGGTGTCGCATGGAACCCCTACAAAGCTCGTGGCTCTTGTCCCTATATCTTAAGGCTATGTCTGTGAAGAGTACATGCTCACATTTTTCACCCTCATTTTGTAACGTTGAGAAGAAGAAAAGAAAAGAAAAGAGTGCTTGCTTTTTTGTCAGTACAATTTTTGTCAGATGGTGGAAGGTTTTGGTAAAAGTAATTATTTTGTCGTTTTTTAATCCGAGTAAAAGTAAAACTTTAATATTTTAATTCTACTATACTTATACTTTAAAATGGTAAAAATTATTGTGTAAGTAGAATATTTGAATTATGAAACATATTAAAAATATTCAGGGAATTACAAAAAAATATTGTCATTTTATTTTTTATTTTAAAAATTATTAACACGTGTTAGATCAAGATATGATTATCCAACCCAAAACTATTATGTTAAATGTTGATATCTTTCTATTATGTTAAATTAGTTTTTTATATATATTTTTTAAATTTTTTTATCTGATCTAATAAGTATGATTTATGCTTTTATTACTTTGAAACCAAGATATAAAGAAGTTGAGATTAATTATTTACCGAAAATATCATATTAAAATCTTCGTTCTCATGCTGTTTAATTAATCAGCTTAAGTTTCTTCCGGTTAGGGCAGGGACATCCTCTTTCTACCTCCATTGATTATAACGTCGTACCAAATTCAATTTTATGCTGAGAAATTTGAAAGATTACTATTTTTTTTTTCATCAGGGACTTATTGGATCTCAAACTACACAAAAAAAGATGACTCTTCTCCATTATATAATAATTATATAAATTTTATTCATTACAACTTGAATCTTGAATTAAAACTAATCCAAAAGGAAAAAAAAATATTGTTTATTTTGCCTAACTAGATTAATTTGCTAACTAATACTTTTAGTGGATTAACTATGTTTCTTTTTCTTGACGTGGTTTGCATATTCTTAGGGAGTAACAAACTAGAAGCTAACAAATTAAGCATGATGGAATTGCGATTAACTAAGGAAAAAGAGAGAGGTTAAAAGCGTAGATTTAGAGGGTGTTTGGAAGTGTGGTAGTGATAACGGTTCAAGATGTTTTTTGCTCGGAAATGTATCAAAATAATATTTTTTTTATTTTTTAAAAATTATTTTTGACACCAACACATTAAAACAATATGAAAATATATAAAAATTAATTTTAAACAAAAACAAATTCAAACTTTTAAGAAACGTGATTTATACCGCATTCTCAAACATTGTCTTAGGTGAAGAAAGTAGAGTTATTTTTTTTTTGGGTGAAATTAAGGGCTTGACGGTTAGAAAACTAGATTAAATAAGGAAAAATAAATCCAATAAATCATAATATAAGATTGAACACAATCATGAAGATGGGTCATTAATATACAAATTGTCTACAATTTGCTTCATAATGAGTTTTACTACTAGTGAAGAGTCTTTAGAGTCGAAATATCCCAAGTGACCAAGCTAGCTCCAAACCAGTGACAACAACCCATAATTTTGCTTTGACTAACGAACATGTACATGTGTTGATGACGAATCCCTTGCACCACGATCCCAAGATGTCTTTTACGATCCCTCCAGCTCCGGTGTTGCCTTTATTATAACCATTTACATTTAATTGCATTCAATCTTGAAGAGGATCCTTCCACCCCCATAAAGCTCGTATTTTTGGTGGTTCCTCCTTATCTTTTTTTAGCAAAATTTACATGTTCAATGTCAGCCACCATGCATCAAGACACAACAACCATGTTATCCATGAGTTGAGCTTTATCATTGAATATCATGTTATTTCTTGCTTTCCATATACTCCATGTTGTCACCCTAAAAATAATAGACCATTGCCATCTTTCCCAAGTGGTCTCCTTGCTTGACAAGTTATTAATAAGCCAAAGAGTTAGTGTTGGATTAAAAAACTCCTATATGTTATGGTGTTGAACAAATTACCTCAAGATGTTTGTTACTGCTAGAAAATACCAAAGAGTGTGCATGAGATCTTCTACACGAGATGGGCAAAGATGACAGTGATGATTGCCAGTCCAATGCCTTGATGCTCTTTGTTCATTTGTCAATAGACCATTGTGTGTCTCTAGCCATAAAAAAACTTATTCTTTTAGGACCGTGCCATTTCCAAAATGAACTCCAAATTTGATCCCTGGATCCTTGCTGCATGGCATTGAACTCTTGTTTCTTATAAGTTGATTTAATTATAAAGTTGTCAGTACATAGATCCCTTTCCACCCTATTACTTGGCACGAGAGGACTAGCTATTGTTGGAAAATTTCACTCAGAAATAGAGAAAAAAACAAAAGTACACTCACAAGAAAGATTTTTCTTACACATACAGTTTTGGTGGAATACAAGAAGTACTCTCACGCCTTAATTAATAAAAGTTTTACAAAATATATAGTCATTTAAGAATGTCTTTTATAAAATTTAAAAAACTTAAATAGATTTTGACTCAATTAATCTAACACTGACTTCATGACATTACTGATTTTCATGTCATTTTATTCTAATACTAACTTCAATATACTTGGTTTTTCCATAAAAATGTTTAAACTTCAACATTCTCCCCTCTTAAACTTGTTTCGCCCATCATCATAACTTTAAGCTTCCTCTGTAAATAACAAAATATTTTTATCTTTCGTTATTTGTTTAATTGTTCTGACATTAATCAACTCCACATCTCCTTCTTTCACATGCTCCTTTATGAAATGAAAACGTGTATCAATATGTTTTGAATGTTCATGATGGACTAGATTTTTTTGCTGAGGAATTGAAGACTTGTTATCAATAAAAATTCTGGTAGCTTCTTTCTACTCTTTTTGTAAATCTTTCAATAATTTCCTTAACCAAATTGCATGATACACACAGGAGGTTGCGGTAATGTATTCTACTTCATACGTTGATAATGAAACAATTGATTGTTTTTTAGATGACCAAGTAAAAGTTGCATTTCCCATATAAAACACAAAACTAGTTATGCTCTTCCTATCTTCAAGATTTACAGCCCAGTCATTATCATTATAACCAGTAATCTTAAGATTTTGTAAAGATGAATAGAATAAACCATAACTTAATGATCCTTTAACAAAATGCAGAATCCTCTTACCTGCTTTTAAATGTGAACTTCTTGGTTTTTCCATGTACTTGCTAATCAAACCAACTCCAAATAGAATATTTGGCCAGGTACATATCAGATATGGTAGACATCCCACAATGCTCTTATAGTATGTTAGATTCATCAATGCTCTTTCTTATTCTTTAGTTAACTTTATTTCATACTCATCTGGATTATCTACATGTTGACAATCTTTCATGGCAAACTTCTTCAACACCTCTGCTGCATGCTTGGCTTATGAAATGAAAATCTCATTGCTACACTACTTCATTTATATTTCTAGGAAATAGGTCATAAGAACTAAATTTGTAATTTCAAATTCCTTCACCATGGATTGCTTGAATTCCTAAATTATAATGAAGCCATCACCTGTAAAAACTAGATCATCGACATACAAATAAACAAACATCACATTGCCTTGTAAATTATTTTTCATATATAAGGTATGTTCATAAAGGCATCTAACAAATCTATTTTGTGTAAGATAGCCATTGATTCTAGAATTCTATGTTTTTGATGTTTGTTAAAGCCTATAAAGAGCTTTCTTCAGCTTGTAAATCTTCTCTTATTCTTTTTTAACCATAAAACTAGGTGGTTGTTTTACATAGAATTCCTCTTCAAGATTGTCATTTAAAAAGGCTAACTTAATATTCATCTAGTACAATTTCCATTTTCTCTAAGTTGCCAAAAAGATCATCAATCTAGTTATTTCCACCATTGCAACTAGAGCAAAAATATCTTTATAAACAACTCCATGTTGTTGTTTGTACCTTTTTGCTACTAATTTGGTTTTGTACTTTTAAACTTCTTCTTTTGCATTCCTTTTAGTTTTGAAAATTCATTTCACTCATATCACCAGCCTGTGCCATGTTGGAAATGATATCAACTCTCATATGTTGTTCTTGTTGATAGAATTGATCTCCTCTTTCATTGTTTTTTTCCATTTAGCTTCTTGGTAAGACTTATTTTGAAGTCTATGTTGGTGCCACCATTTCAAAAGCTGCTCTATCAAGACCTTGATATATAGATTGTGAAAAAGGCTTTATTATCCTTTTTTCTGGATTCTCTTAGAGCCTGTTTTTCTATATTGTTCATAGCCACCTCTTCTCTTTGTTGATTCTGGTTTAGTATAGCTATCTTCAACTAACTCTTATAATTCTTATTATGTGAACAATACTTTATAGTGTATGCACCACAAATCATAGTTTTGTTTTATAAGGCGGGGAATGTGAATTTGAGTACTATTATTGCTGGAAGCCATGGTTACTCTCAAGTTATAATAAGAATTCTGTTGAAAAATTATACTTATAAACAAATAAAAAAAACAATAGTACACTCACAAGAAAGATTTTGCTTACACACGTAGTTTTGGTGGAATACAAGAAGTTGAATATTGGTATTGATCTCACGCGAAGTTTTACAATATATATAAAAGAATGTCTTTTGCATTGACTCAATTAATCTAACAGTGACTTTATGACATTACTGATTTTCATGTTATTTTATTCTAATATATACTAACTTCAATATACTTGGTTTTTCCAAAAACAAGCTTAACTTAAATAGCTATAACCATAACCACAGTTATGGGAAGAAGATGTGCAAAAGCTTCCCATTTCTATGTGGTATTTGTCGTCATCATATGTTGCTCTTCTCATCTGGGATATCCTGTAAAGAATGCTGAATCAGTGGTTCGAAGCTATTCCTGTAACAACTTGAGACAGCACCTTGCACATAGCTTTCCATAGCGTGGTGTCTTTGCCTTTAGCCTGCAACTGGGAATCAAGTGTACCTAATCTCTTACATAATGGAAATGTTACTACTTTGTACACTTTATTAATTATGACATAACTTTTACTATTTGATCAACTCTTCGAACTTGAAAGCCAATAGTTCTTCATTAGCATCTTCAAAGTATCCCTGTTTTGACTAGTAAAGTATAGTTTATAAAAATTCAGATACTACCAAAAGCTTTGGTTAATTAAAGAAGGAAATACGGAGCAATGCATGTGAAATATTCTGAACGTGATGCATGACCATATAATTAATACAAGAATCTGTTGCTTTTGTTAATTAATTAAAAAAATACGTAAAATATGAGATTCAAATCTTCAAATAGTCGGTTTCTCCGGTCAATTGTGAATCTTTTTTCTTTTTTCTTTTTATTCTTATTCTTGGCATACAAGTCATCTTGGTTGGTTTTTTTTTTTTTTCGTTATTGTATTTGTTTTTTTCTAGATGGGGCTTGAACTTTTTAAAGGTAGGGGCCGGACATTGATACCATTAAGCTAGAGGTTCATTGTCCATTACATGATGATAGGTAGTCATTGCATTATTTGTTAAGAATTCGGATATGAATTGTTTAGCTTATATCGTACGAAATAACATTATTTTAAATAAAGTATTATTGTTATTTTATTTTAAAATATTAATGTATAAATGGACTGATTATACATTAAATATAAAATATTATATATTTCAAAAACCAATGTGTGCATGCAGGTGTTATATCAATATTCTCATAAACATGGAAAAGAAAACAGAAGTATAATTGTGCATGCATAATCTATGGTGACCTCACCGTAGTATGTATATTCTCAATAACACCTCTCTCTATCTCTCTCGACAATAATAGAGATCTGGAAAGTAGAGAAGAATATATATATATATATATAATACAAAGAAAACATTCCAGACTCAGTGAGTGGCTGTTGGGTACAGAGAATTAAGAGAACCAAGGGAGTAAGGACGAACTGTCCATTCTATCCTAACAACATCTGTATCACCCGCCAGAGTCTGTCCCCTCTCTTGCTTGCTTGCGATCTCACATGCCCTCCATTTTCTTTTTTTCTTGTTTGACATTTGACTGATGACCAATTGGAGAAGGAACCTAACTATCTTTTCTTGGACTTTCTGGTCTCTTTCTTGTTTCCTAAATACCTTTCTACACAATTTACCATAAAATTACTAAATACAAATTACTATCGGTCCACCCTAGGTAAATAGGCTAGGTGGCAATTCTATGATGGTATACTTCAAATTATGGGTCCAAGGAAACAGAAATAGTAGGAAAATTCAAAGGAAAAATGCTTGGGAAACACTGTAACGCTTTTCGTTTCTTGTTTGAAGCAACATACACAGTTTTGGTAGTAAACGTTTCTAATTAATTTATTGAAAGGAAGCTCACCATCAATTTGAATACGGTGCTTTGGCTATTAAAAGGATGTTCTCCATCAATTTGAAGTAACGTACTACCATCCCCATTCTTATCAATTAAATTAAATTAAATTTTATCATAACATAAACTATTCATGGAACTTTAACTACTCATTAAACTTTTGGTAAATCCAGTCAAGGTCAAGAAAATATACTATTATATTAATTTTTTAGGTTTGTGATGGGAATCCACCCAACGCAACCTTAAAAGAGGCAATGTTTTATCGTGGGAGCGTGATGCCAACCAAATCTTTTTCTTAGGTTTTTTTTTTTTTTTTTTAAGAAGGTCTGTTAGTCAATGATATTCGATTCGTTTGTTGTAAAGTCAACATTTAAGTTTGAACTATACAACTCTCATGAAAAATCTTGCCCCACAAATTAAATGTTACCAAGTCACAAGACCAAAAACTTAAGCTACCCATCGAATTACTTAATTACTAATAAATACCTGTTAAAATCAAATTTTCTGAAAAATAATTAGTACTTGTTTTAATGTTATAATTACTCTATTGGCCCACTCTACACCACAAGTTTGACCAAATATTTTTTAAATGAAAAAAAATGTCAAGGTCGAGGGGATATTTTGATATTATGTTAATCTTGAAACCTTTTGATATAATTTCTTGCCTAACTCGAGTTTCAATTTAAATTATGTGAGAGTTGCTCCAACATGAATATGTCAACTTCACGGGTTCAGATACAACCAGTAAAAACATGGTTTATCTTTAAGAAAAATTAAGATGATTTTGTTTAAAAACAAATATTAAGACGATGACATTTTAGATCGATCTCGGTCACCATATGCTCCAGATCATGGACTCTAATGGGTTTAATAAATTTTTTCAAAAAATTATTTTTATTTAGTTATGAAAAAAATGATGCTCGTAAAATCAAGCACCAACACAATATCAGGCGCTTGTTTGAGACCACAATAACTCTATAGAAAGCATATAAAAAAAATCATGAAACCTATTTCTGAATCAACTTAATATTAAATGATGAAATTAAAAACAAATAAAAAATTAAATGAAGAAAAAAAATTAAAAAAAAACATATTGGGTTTGATGGGTAAACCTACAACACTTGTGAACCGGGTCACCTGGGTCAACCCAACAAACCCGTGAACCAAGTCGCTTAGGTAAACATGTTGAATTGTGAACTAGGTCATGGTATCCACTGAGACTAATAACTTGGTTTTTTTTTTCGAAACTATTATTTAGTTAACTATATGATAATAAAAAATGATAATCACAAAACGAAGCACTAACCCAATACCGGAATGTTTTAAAAAATCTACGATAACTCCATAGAAAGAAAAATAAAACAAATTATAAATCTTAATTTTCAATTAACCCAATATTGAAGAATGAAATAAAAAACAATAATTAAAAAGAAAAAGAAAAAGTTTAACTCATCAAACTCGTGAATCGAGTTAACTCGCTAAACTTGCAAACCATGTCATGGACTCTACAAAGTTTAATAACTTGATTTTTTTAAAAAAACCATTTTTCATTTAATTATATGTTAAGAAATAAACGATCACAAAATCAAGCATCAACTCAATGCCTATTTTTTTTTTTAACCACAAAACCCTATAGAAAGCAAAACAAAACGAAACAAATTATAAGTACAATTCCCAATCAACTCATTGTTGAAAAATAAAATAAAAAAATCTAGAAAAAATTGATAAAAAAATATCAGGATTTAATTCAATAGGTTTTAAAAAATGCAGGACTATACTGAAAGAAGAAGATAAAAGAGCCTTACACGTGTGAAACACATGCCAGAACATAAGGAAGGCTTGCATCATTTGGGCGGTGCATGAGCATTCCTTCGAGCTTTGATCATGTTGTTTATTTTTTATTTCATTGGAATTGTCATGGGGTCCTCTTTCTTATATGGTAGCATGTGTTGCAGGAGGAGGTTCGTTGTGACTCCGTCATCCATTCTTCTTTCCTTTCTCTTTCTCTTTCCTTTCGTTTTTCCTTGCCTTGTTTTCTATGATCGTTTATGCTATTATAATTCCCTTCAAGCTTCAATGTTTTCCTATTTTCCTATTTTAGTCTCTTTACTCTTAGTCTTTTGAAAAATAAAGAATCTGAATAATATCTCGCATAATGAATTACCAACCTTATATCAGGACAGTTCTTTGATACCCTAGTGAGCATATAAGAAACATATCGAAATAAATTATCAACCAAAAATCATAATCAACACAACATCAAAAAATAAAATTGGAATAAAAAAATAGAGGGTCAAACTTGAAAGCACCTTAAAAAATAACTATAAAAGGGTTGTTCATTTGTGTCTCTTTTAATTTTGGTCCTTTGATTTTAAATTTCATCTAAACAACAAAATCAATTTTTTTATGAAACAGAGTACAAATCTGATGCCGAAATATATTTTTGATATCGCGATTACTATATAAAAAGTGAATTAAAATAAGTTATAAACTTTAAATCCCAATAAACACAGAATCTAAGGCTGGTTTGAAAACCTAAAATAAATCAATAACCAAAGCAAAAACAAAAAAAGAACCGAAACATCAATAAATAATAATAATAAAAATGAAAAATGCACCCCCCCTCCCAAAAAAAAATTCTTTTAAGTTCTAAAACCCATAACATTGAGGGTGGATATTAATTAGTTCATGTATTTGTATATTATTCTTTGATCATTTTTTTTTGTAACAATAAGAATTACTTTCCCTCTTGTTTCTAATTTATTTATTGAAAGAAAATAATATTTTTAGATTGACAATTGTCAATATGATATTACAAACAAATGTGAAAATTGATGCAATTATCTCAAAGAATTAAATTTGAAGCACCCATCTTTTTTAAGCAATGTATTTTACAAAAACAAAAAAAGATAGCTATATATAAATTACATAACTTTAGGATTTCTATAATTCAATGATGAAATTGTCAAATGGGTGATCAAATAATTTTGAAATGATAATTTAAATCCAAAGATATTGAACGCACTACCAGAAAATTGACAAATACAAAAAGAAACACCGACATAATGTTTTTTTCAATAGATTGCGGTGAGCTTTATAGACAAAATATTCTCTCATTGTATCCATCGGTAAACACCAATGAAAATATTTCATCAATACCAAGGGAATTACAATGAGAAAAGAAGGAATAAAAAAGGCAAAGAAGTACGATGAAGTGTCATTTTTACAGACAGACTTATTGATGGATTTAAATCTGTTGATTAAATTTGTTAGTAAATCCGTCTATAATATTTAATTTATGGCATCACAAGCGACCCTCCTCTCTCCCTCTCTCATTTCTTCTTCTTCCTCTATTTTTCTCTACAACAAACACCACAAACCCTCTTAATTTTATCACAAATCAACCTCTTACTGCAAATTCAACCACCCCAACACTCAGTTTGTTAGCATCCATGTTCCGATTCAAATTTTATTGAAGATTCCCCACATCAAGTAAGTAAAACTATCCATTTTTTATTTGAACTCAATTTTAAAATGTTTATTTTTACTATGTAATTTTGTAGTATATGTATTTTGTTTTGATGTTTACTTGTTTTATAGTTTTTTCCTTTAAAGATTTGTTGTATAAAAGTATAATTTGTATATATTAACGTAGATTTTATAAAATTATATTTGTTTGTAAATTGATGAAATCTAATCTGAATTGATGACTTAGGTGTTTTGTGATGAAATAAATAATGACTTATTTAATAAGTTCATTTTATATTTTTTTAATTTTATTATTGAGTTGATTTTTTGGTAAATATATAGAAATTTGAATTTATGTAGATAATTGATAATTAATTAGTTGTACTATTAAAATAATTTGAATAAGTTTGAGTTAAACCAATGTTTTGTTATTTATTTAGTTTACGTAATTAGTTAATACATGATGTCATCAATATTCTATATAGGTTTGACATAAGTAATAGATGTCATCAATATTCTATATAGGTTTAACATAAGTAATAGATGATCATTCATGAATATATCAAGATTCACTTGAAGGGTTATGTAAGATGGATTATTGTAATGGAGTTCAAGGTTTTATTAATTACGCATTACATAATCCGAGAAATATTAATGAAGATGGTATTAGATGTCCATGTAAGAGGTGTAAAAATAAAAAATTTCTCGATCTAGATGTTGTAACGATGCATCTTCTACAAAAGAATCAGGGTTATGTCTGTCAATATCCAATAGTAGATGAAGAATCTAATGAAGACGCGGCCAGGTTTTTTGATCTTTTATCCAATTTGTAGGTTTAATAATTTTAGGTAGTCTCCCGTATAGGGGAGGTGCTGCCAATTTTTTTTAAAAATAGAAATGATTTATGGTACCTTAACACTTTAATTTGTATAGATGCCTAGGAAAAATACATTAACACGTTGTACAAACAAGATCGTTGTTAGTTCTTTTAGCAATGATTCTGACGACCATGAATCGTTAAGTGCCCACCAAGAACAGGCAACTAAGACACATGTATCCACTCACGAAGCGGACTCGTCGAGTGTGATATTGCCATGTCGAGGAGAGGTCTCTTCACAACAGGATCCATTTACCTGGAAGTACCAAGCTCCGGAGTTCGAGGTAATTTTAGATCGATGAGTTAAAGATCGAACGACTCATCTTGCTGCTAATTATGAACGACTTAATGCTGAGACGACAACTCCGCCGATTGCTATTGGAGAAAAGATTACAGATGCGTGATACATGTGCTCCCTTTTATTCACCTCATGGTCCAAGCGAATACTCGTCTCCTCCTTTTTTTCAAGTACTCTTTTATAGATTAATTGTATTTGAACTTATAAATATTTAAATTTGTAATAAATATTTGAATTTATATTAACTTATTTGTTTTAATTATTTTATGTTTCTATTTAATTGATTTTTTTTAAAAAATTAAATTATTATTAACGGGTCTAGAGAGTTAAAAAGGAATTACTGCAAATGTCACTGCTACTGTTTACTCATCGATAAAATAACAGATAGTCTGTTTGACGGTTACATGTCAAATTCATTGACGAACGAAAAAGAAATCTTTGATGGAATGACATATGATTTTTTCTGTCGCTGATAAGTTATATTCAACAATGGAAGTACCGACAGAATAAAACAGGCAAAATTATTATTTTTTTGTTTGTTTTGTCTGTCAGTAAATCCATATGTAAAATCATTGTCGATAGACCACAAATCACCAATAAGAGTTTTTGTTTGTGATCATGTCAGCAAGTTTCTTGTCGATGAACTGTGAATATAAGTACTAATAAAAACATCAATAAATAAATCTAAAAATTCAGGTAGTGTACGATATAGTATAAGAAAGAACTTGATGTAGCTTCTTAACTAGCATACAAAATTGTAATATATTTTAGATAGGAAAAAATTATTATATGATAAATCTTTAGCTGTTTATCTTTTAGTGACCACCAATAAAAATATTGGTTTTAGGAACGGATTGAATGCAAATGATGAAGGAATTGAAAAATAAAATAAAATTGCAGCTTTAATTATCTACTAAATTATGCACGGGCTGTTTTGTTTCTGCTCAAATTTTAAATTCTCAAATTGAAGCTGCTCAAATTTTAAATTCTCAAATTGAGGAACATAGAGGAACCGCAGCTGGTTTTGCACAATAGCATATAACAGTAGGCTGGTTTGAGCTGGTGGTTTTATTTGTGTTTACAAGGGGCGTTTTCTAAGCACCACCACGGCCACCCCCACAACTTGCTTTTAGATTACAAAGTTTGGGGAGGGGGGGGCGGGGGGGCGGGGGGTTTTGGGTTTTCAATTGTTAGGCATCCAAATTCCAGGGGGAGGGGGGGGGGGGGGGTCCTGGCAAGTGGCATGTGACTATTTACACGTGGCAAGAACCCACCACAGTCAAGTCATCCAAAGAATGTCTTCCACGTCCTAAACTGTTAGCTGGCAAGGTGTTTATGGAGACGGCTAGGGGACTAGGCCAAATGTGGGTCCCTCTTCAGGATTTCGGGTCTGGGCCAGCTTTGTGGGTTCCACCCCTCAGAGGGTCCCACGGTTTGGAGCTTAGGAAGGAGAGAGGGTGCACATTGTGGCCCTCTCGTCCGTCTTGTTGCAACTATAAATCGACCACTGGGCTGTCTCTCTTGCAAGCATACATTACCTCTCTCTCTACAAAACTTTGGGAACTGTTTGCTTTCTTCTCTGTTTTACATTATCTCTCTTGTTTGTTCTCTGTATTTCTTCTTGAAGCTTAAAGAGTTATAAAACAGAGCACTCTGTTTTAATTCCCCCTTCTCTTATTCACTCAGTTTTGTTGTCCCTTCGAATATCAGTATCTTCTCGTAAGGTATATAATTCAAGGACCTTATGTAGGTGTAGTTTCTCTAATGGGTTTTTCTAGATTCTTGATTTGATAATCTTCTTCAAATTCTTGTTTGCAATAATTTGGAAGGAAATGTGATTCTGGGTTTTTTTTTTTTTTTTTGTAGAGGAAAGATGACAAACCAAAATGTGGTAGTGGCTGATACAAACTCTGGAATCAACTTGGCAATCACAGTGCATGTAACAAATTCCTCTATCTTCACCACGGCCGCGCAGAAGCCTCCGGCGGCTCCTGGTGGTTACATCTCTATTTCCAGAAAGAAACTTTTAAAGAATCTTGAAATCAGTGGAGGAGCAAGATTTAATGCTTGGGTTAATTCCATGAGAACCTCTTCTCCTACTCATGTCAAGTCCACACCTTCTGCTAATGACGACCAAAGCTCATGGATTGTGAGTACACACACAATAAACCCAAAAGCAAAAATAGAAAAACCAATCTTTAACTAATATAAAGCTCAGGGAAGGACTTTTAGACATGATCAAATGATGACTCCTGATTTTTAATGTGGTGATTGCAGCTTCACCACCCATCAGCACTGGAGATGTTTGAGCAGATAATTGATGCCTCCAAAGGAAAGCAAATAGTTATGTTCTTGGACTATGATGGCACACTTTCTCCTATCGTTGATGACCCAGATAGAGCTTTCATGTCCAAGCAGGTTGGTATCTAGTTCTTCTCTGTACAGCTCCTCTTCCCTTTTTTCTTTTTTCTTTTTATATTGTAACTGAAGTTTGTGTTGGGGAAAAATTAGATGAGAGCAACAGTGAGAAAGCTTGCGAGATTTTTTCCTACTGCAATAGTGAGTGGGAGATGCAGAGACAAGGTACATTTTAAGCCTGTTTTTTTTTTCCTCTTTCGAATTCAATAATGTTAGGCCAGTAAGTACAGATTACTTTGGCTCTTCTCCTTTTTTTTCTCGTGCTAAACTTTGTTACTTCTGTCCATATTTTATAGGTGTATAACTTTGTACGGTTAGCAGAACTGTACTATGCTGGAAGCCATGGCATGGACATCAAAGGACCAGCCAAAGGCAGCAAATACAAGAAAGTGAGTGAGCTTTACCTCTGTATTTTCAAGTACCATCATGTAAATATAGCTTGATTAATTTTCTCTATCTTCTCCTTTCACAAAATGATAGAAATTGGTTTGTCTTTTATGTTGTATTCTTCAGGGCAGTGAAGGTGTTGTTTTTCAAGCTGGCAGTGAGTTTCTTCCAATGATAGATGAGGTAATGTAAATATTACTTGGGTAAGATGTACAAGTTAATTATTACTATAAAGAAAATAAATAAAATTATTGGAGGATATTTACATTTTTTATTTTTTTTGGTAATGGGTTTTCAGGTTTACAAAGAACTGGTAGAGAAAACTAAAACAACTCCAGGGGCCAAGGTGGAAAATAACAAATTCTGTCTCTCTGTGCACTATCGCTGCGTTGATGAGAAGGTAGGAATCGAGCATCAAGAAAATATCAATATGTTGTTACTGTTATATTAAAACTAATTTTTACTAACTGTGATGCATGAAAAATACAGAAATGGAGTGGACTGGCTCAAGTAGTTAAGTCAGTGTTGAAGGAGTACCCAAAGCTTCGACTTACTCAAGGAAGAAAGGTGTGGCATGGCATCTAATAAATAAAAAATCTTGTATTTTATTTATTAGTTTTATAATGTATTTGGTGAGTATATAATTAAAGAGATGCCTCACTTTCCATACCACCTTCTTCTGCACAGGTTTTAGAAATCCGCCCTACCATTAAATGGGACAAAGGAAAGGCTCTTGAATTTTTGTTAGAGTCTCTTGGTAAGGTCTTGTTTTCCCTTTTCTTTCCTGTGCTTGATCGATAATAATCACCTACTCAAAAAATTGTAAAGCTTCTATCTGAAGAACCCAAAAGACCCACTAGAAATCACGGTGTTTAAAAAGAAGTGATCACCCCCACTAGATTTGTATATATACATACACTTAAAATTGTAAGAGCCAGACAAACTATAGTGTTGAATGATTTATTACCTAATCTCTAATAATCATTAATCTCTCTTACAGGATTCGCCAATTGTACTGATGTTTTTCCTGTTTACATTGGAGATGATAGAACAGACGAGGATGCATTTAAGGTATCCAATGCTTAAAATAAAGACAAAGTCCTCTTTCTTAATTATCAAACTTACATTAAATCTAGGTCTTTTTAGGTTAATGATGTTTTTTTTTTTTTTTTACTGTTGTTAGGTGCTGAGAGAGAGAGGACAAGGTTTTGGTATCTTGGTCTCTAAATTCCCCAAGGACACTAGTGCATCTTATTCCCTACAAGAACCCACCCAGGCAAGTAGTATCCAATACATGCATAATTGCTGTAATTTATCTATTTCACTTTCTGTATGCTTTTCTCTTTCGAGTAATACATTGCTAGCTAGTCATATAGCTAATGAGTTTTGGATATTCCCACAGGTCATGGATTTTTTGCAACGTTTGGTGCAGTGGAAACGGCTAGCCTTTCAAGGGCAGTCAAGGGTTTAAGATGGAGTAGGAAAATCGAAACAGTATATATATATATATACCCACCCCTTCAAGAAATGTAATTAAGGGTGGGATCGATGTTAGACCACGTAATTTCTTGTTCAGGTTAAAAAAATATGAACAAGAAAATAGGAAGGGAAAAAACATGACTCTTTTCTTGACATGAGAGGCCTTGTAGTAACTAGCCAGCTGGGTACAAGGGGAGATTAAGATCTCTGTAACTTGCAAGTAATTAATCAAAATGCATAGATATTTTGATCTCTCTTTCTACATGACTCGAGCAGATACATCATAAAAATTGAAGATTTATTTTTAAATTGAGTGTGTATATGTGAAACTGCAATCTCCATAACCAAACCTAATAATTAATCAATATTAACTGTAACTCCTCACATGGTCTGCTTAAACAATAATTTTGTTTTTTTGTTTTTTTAAGATTCATAAGAAACTTCTTTGGGCAAAGGATATTTGTAAGAATGATCCCTCTGAATGATCGAAATTCACCGATCATATTTTACAATATTATTGGTGAATACTCCATTATTATGTGAGCACGAGTCCATTCCCAGGCATCCAAACGTCATGTCTAAGGAAATGTATATGGGAACCAAACTCTGTCAACCCGCAGCTCGAAATTACTTTCAAGTTACGGTCTTCAATATTAGCTTCTTCAGTTTCCATGATGAAATATCCTAAATGGCTAATTGGTCAAGAACTATCATGAACTTAACTTTCAGTCAATAGAAACTGAATCCCTAACCTTTTTCTAATCTGATTTAGATCCCTGGCCTTTCTATCATCTGCAATATCATCCGATAAGTTTAATTAAGTTTTTATTTTTTGTGTTTAATCCACATGTCGCGTTATATAAAGGGTGTATGTCCAGTCAAACTTCAGTACAGATTGGATGGTAAAATGGACGAAGGGATGGCATTGATAAAAGAAAGAAAGAAAATGAAAAGTTAAGGATCTAAATCAGATTAAAAAAGAAAGAAAGTTGTGGACTAAATTCATGCTAACCAAAAATTCAAGGTAGTATTTGACCAGATTTGATTTTCTTTGTTTCACAACCTTGTGATTTATGATATTCTAGGAGAAGGATGTAACAACATATTTTAATGTTTACGCATCATCTAATAGTTTAAATCTGATCGATTACAACAGCTAGCTTGATGAATAATTTATGAGTGCGTACGTGTGGCATTGCATTTGAAAAAAAAAAATGTTGGATTTGGTTAGCACTAATTAATAAATATGCGTGGCCTCGCATTATTATTACCATTTTTATTTTCTAGGTCCAGCCAATGCAGCTTGGCATATATGCTTTGACTCAAACCCATGCGCATGTGTTTTGGGACCTCAAATCCTAAACTACCTAGGCCCCAAGATGTGTTGATATGAACAAATAACTTAAATCATCTTCCATTAATGCCTTTCTTAGTTTATATGTAGAAAACTGCAAAGTTTTGCAATCAATTCTTTTCGGAAACTTAAATGGTTAGAAAGAAGATTTTGTACAAGTGATGGGATTGATAATTGAAGTATATATATCACGGAAAGAACGCAAGGCTCTTACAATTAATCTACATCTTTCTGCTATGCGCTTGAAATGTTTAGTTCAAAAGGAACTTTCTGAAAGAAAGAACCTCCCACATCTTACATCATAGTTACCTTGAATTTTTGGTACATTTTGCTTAATAATGTACAAGTTTTAACAAACAATATGCTTGAAAGAGAAAGGTCTTTGAGCCCAAGGTTGCCAGCTTTGTGACTATTCCTTTCCTCATAAGTTCCGAGGCTAGCCCTGGTGCTACAGGGTTGAAGGAGAGAGGTACCTTCGGGGAAACTGCTTTTCAAAACCTAAAATGGATCGTTTAGAAGAACCTCAAAGGCCACTTATCTTTTCTTGAAAAGGTAGGAAGAGTTCAAGGCCGCGTTTCCTTTGAATTGTTGCTTTCTCCACATGCCCTCAATAATCCCTCATCAAGGACTACAAGCTAGACTGTTTGTACATACGGTCTACAAGTTTGGAAGAAATGGGGTTATATAAAAGAAAAAGGTAGGGCTAATAAATCTCCAGTTACAAAGAAAGAGAACCTTGTATGGCAAATTTTCTGACCAAAGAAAATGTAAAGGCTTTATCTTCCCAAGAGTATATATAGGTTGGCCATGTAAAAACACAAACATGCATTATTGGTTTTATATGATAGACCACCTTAACCATATTTAGTACAGATCAATGACTATTTATTAACATTCTTTAGCATCAACACCAATAAAGTTCACATGGATCTGTATTTTAGCGCAAAAGGAGGGACAAATCACTCATTACAGACTCAGAATTTACTAGAAAATGCAATGTAAGAAAAGCAAAAGGGATGTAGATGGAACTTATCATAGCTAGCTCACTGACAAATCCTTAATTTGGAGATAAGATTATCGTTTCCATCATTTATCGTTTCCATCATGATTGGTTCATTTGGAGATGTGGTAATGTTGAGGCCCCATTATATAGATTAAACTTTCCTCTTTTACTTTAAATTATCTTCATGCTGAGTCAAAAGGAGAGACCCATGAGACGGATGATCCAAAAGAATTGTGGACGTTCAATCCTATTTTCAGTTTTGTTTTTGTTTGTCCTTCTTTACACCATGCTACAGCAGCTCTTGGGTCTCCCTGATCGTTTTATCTGAATGAAGACATGATGCTTACCTTGAAGCCAGGATGTACGAATCATGATGTAACCACTGCATAGATATACTAATAATAATTAATACCAAGTACTATGATCGAAGCTAGCTACAATATCTCATGCACGTTCTGGTAAACAGTACTGATACTATATATCAAGGTGGATTTTATATCCACCCCCCTATGTGATCATGGATCAATAATTGTGACAACATAGGGAATTATTGACTCTAGTGGCTAGGTTAGCTTCCTTTCTTTTCTACTTCCACAGATTCCAAGAGACTGCCTAACCTCCCCCAAAACTGCATCTATGGAATTGATATCCACAAGAATCAAAGAAGGCCTTTTCTGTTCTACATGTCCATGACTCCATACATGACGAGTCTTCTCTCTTAGTGGACACAAATTGATTAAGGATTGTAAGGCTGTGGTTTAAAATGGCTCTAGCTGTGTTCAAATACTCAGAATCCTTTCCTTGTAAACAAATTTATGTGAGCAAAAGCATTCAAGAGCCATTTATTAGAAATATATAGTACTATTATGTAAAGGACTATATATGGTAATCAAATTAGATATTTGCTTGCCTAGGTGATACCTGGCTCCATTTTGGCGTACCAAAGATGGACATATACAACCTTTCTCGGACAAGGAAGAAGAAAGATCTGGAAAGGATTTTAATATATGCTTCGGAGATACACTTTTATGAGCAGAAAAATGAGTAGGCACCATAATACGACAGAAGTCGTGCGAATTTAGTAATTCAGATCTTCTTTTTTTCGTCTGTCGAAACAATTTAAAAATTTAAAGTCGCAATTAATATGAATTGACTAGATATTATTTGCACATGCTCAAAAAGCCGTTGAACTTGGCATGTTGAATAGAAACGCCCTCAAATAATAAGTATAATACATAAGCTCAAGTAATATTAATCATTTAGAACTTAGGTGATAGGAATTGAAGTGTCATTTCTTACGAGCATTAGAACAGGCCTATACCCCCATTGGGTACTCAGATCTGTAGGAGTGATCCCCACCTTAGAGATGAATGGAACCTCCTGTTTTTTTATTTTTTTCTGGCATTCAAAGGAGGCGGAAAAGGATAAACGTTTTGGTTAGGTTCTTGAAAGGGAAGCCCACCACTAGGACAAGGGAATCTATGGTTGAATGAGGAGTTGGAATCCACTCAAGGAGGTATGTTTGATGTGAAGAAAAAAAAAAAAACACACACACACGAATTTTTGTATAGGGACAGCAACATGGCTCCAAGCTTTGACAAGCTCGGTTTCTTTTGTACGTGGAAAGATGGAGTCCACTAGGTTCCACATTCATCATTGGTGCCTTAACTGAAATAAACTAGAGTCTTTTAAGCTTCAATTATTGGTAGGGAAGGAAGCACAAGCGGCTGTCACCACTGCAACAACTCTGACTGGTAAACTCACCATCTCCTCTCCTCACTTCATTCAGTACATTTTTGGATCTCATTAGTTTGTATGCCTGCGGCTATAGGGTTAAAAACAATTTTCTATCATAAAAATTTTTAAGATATTAGAAAAAAAATTGATATTATTATTAAATTTAAAAATATAATTATTGTGAAAAAATAATGCATCAAGATAATTTTTTTATTAACATATCTCTTCTTTATCTTAGTAAACATAATGTTTTTAACTAATAAAATCATTTTTTCTGTTAAAAAATATATTTTACGATTGTTAAATCAAGTTAAAAAAAAAATCAAAATAGTATATATATATTTTGTGTATGATTGAAAGCTAAAAAATTCATAAATGTGATGAAATTATATTCATTAATTTTTTTTAATAAAAAACCAGTTTGAATCGAACTTTCATGAACAATTTATTATTAGTATTGTTATTTTCATATTAGATACATAATAATTGAAAAAAACATTAAAAATTAAATAAAAAATTATAATATTATTTAATAACAATGTCAAAAATAAGAAGTAAGGGAATCGGTATGCTATTTTTTTTCCAAAAAAAAAATAAAGATCTTTACTAACCAAATTTTAATGAAACAATGTCAAATAATCCAAAAACAACAAGAATTTAATTTGGCAATACCAAGATTTGGTATCTATCTACTTGGAAAAATCAAGAAAATATTCAAGAAACTTTTGGTCAACCCTAGAATTTAAGGGCTTATATTCGGTTATGCCATAGCAACTTTTCCTTCATTGTTTTTAATCCACACATGCAATTCAGCAAGAACAAGATTTCTTTTTATTTTTTATTTTTTATTCTAGGCTGAAATCAAGAAAGATAGAAGATCAAGATCATGAATACAGATTTTCTTTGATATGTTAGAAAAATCAAAATTAGACAAGATGATTTTTTAAAAAGAGAAGTAAGGCCTTAGTCAAAACTAGGAAGAAACAAAATTAAGAAATATAACTTGATAATAGCACAAGTTCTGATACCAATTGATATGGATATCTCCTAAGATACACTAAAATCAAATTTAAATAGTTTGTAACTTGACGCAACAAGATCCTACCCTGAAAAACTAAAATTATATACAATAATTATTATAGTTTGTATGAAAATCACTTAATCATAAAAATAATGATCAAGAAGGAGGCAATGTCCGCTCTCCTGCAATTACAAGTAAAAAACCTACCAACATGTTTCCTCAAGCAGTTGTTAACCCCCTGCTGATATCTTTTCCCTAATTATGAACCTCCCGTCCTTTTTCCAATACTCGTCACTTTATCTCTATCAAACTATCAACTACAAGTTATTTACATAGGAGAACATAGATGAAACCATTATTGCAAGGATATGGCTTATTTAGCTTTATTATGGATCTAGTTTATGTCTACCTTCAAACATGATTGTTGAAAACAATCCTCTTCCTTGTACCAACCTTGAGTGTTTAACTTTGGTTTAACAAGATCAAATACTGATGAGTACTTTCATTGCCTACCTTGATAATACATTAGGTTCTCCTTCCAATACCCAAGATCATGGCCCAGCATATGGTGATTCAAGAATAGACGTACGTAGAATGATGACTCATTGCCATCTTATCTGTAGTGTGATAAGTTTTATAATGATATGTAAGAATAATTATGAAAAGACTAAATAAGATAAAAATGGATGGCTATAGAGCAATAAAAAATATTTTTTTAGATAGTAAAGATAAGAGATCCAACATGGTGATGCACATACAAACCCAAAAGTTGTTCATTTATGCACCAGGCCCCTCCTCCAAAGCTTGGGGCATTAAATCTGTATATTTTCAAAGGACTGTGTGATGAGTTCAAGCTGGACATCAACACCTTATACACTTGACATAGTTACTTTCAGTGAGTTGCTTAATTTATCAATAAGCCATTAGTTTATTCATAAAGATTGCTTTAGTTTGCTCCAGGCCGGGGTGATTGACAATGAATTTTCAAAAACCAAAAGACATAAGTTTTAAAAACTAGTTTCCATGATATGAATATATTATTTAGAGTTAGATTAGGTGCGGAACCTCAGGGATCAACCCTGGGATTAGCCTCCCACCCACGGTTTTGGCGAGCAAGTTTGTATGATATATAAAAACATATATTTACATTGACTATACGACCTAAATAATGATCCACTAGGTGAACTAATAACCTAGTAGATTCAATACCAATATTGTTTAGTTCAGTTTTATAAACTTTGTGTTTATAAATTATCTAATTTAATATTGAGTTCTTAGGTGATGAGACTAGTTATTGGTCATTTGGTTGTATGTGCCAAAACCCAATGGTCACATGGATGCACATGTGTCCTAGATGCCCCTGTTATAGGGAACATATGAACAGAGCCTAGCTATCTGCGCATGGTTCATAGCCATAGGCCGACCCCCTCCAGCCAGAACCTCTCTGCCATATATGAAAAGTATTGATGCAAGAGAAAGGGGATGGATAATTGGGAATGTAATTTGGGAACTGTCTGGTTTGGCGTAGTCTATGCATGAAACTAAATTTATGAATTTTAAAATGCATAATAGATAATGGATGCGGGGAAATGAAGCAACAATTATTGACGATTGAAGCTGGGACGCTAAACCAACATTGGGCATCGAGTAGTGAATAAAAGCAGATGATTGAGGGCACTGAGGGTATGCTACCAAAGTGGGGAGATTAATTGACCTGAGATTGATGAAAAGGACCTAGCTTGACTTTTAATTTTGTAGGCTAATAATTATAATTAAACAAGAAAAAAGAAAGGAGAAAGGAGAAAAAGCAACGTGTATATGACAAATTATAATTAAAGAAGGAACCCAATACAGAGAGGGATCCATTTTCCCCAACTAACCAAGTGCAAGTGCGAGCAAGAAAGAGGTAAAGTGAAACCCACCCTTCCAACCTGCTCAAAAGCTTGCATTCTCCATGGTTCTATATTAGCTAATGCTCTGCTAAAGTTTTCTTGCTTTAAATCAAAGGCTTCCTTCAAAGTACCACTCCCTTTATGCCACTTGCTTTTCTGCGAAATGTCCTGTACAAAGTACAATAATTGTTCTACTTTGGTGATCTCCTTTTTGCTGTTAACTATAATCTTTTGAAGGAAAATGACTCGAGATTGAATTTAAGACCTTATTTCTTATATATATATATATATATATATATATATATATATATATATATAGGTACTTATCAGGTAAATAAAATTAATAAGGAAAATTATAAAATTATGAGAATATCCCACGATCGATATCTTATGTATAAATTAATCTCAATGTGTATACTTTTTAATTAATTATAAACCACTATATATCTCTACAACATTTACGCTCTCACTATTTTCTTTTCTTTTCTTTTCTTTTTCGTAAGTACATCTGGGCAGTTGGAGTGTGGCCGTGTCAAACAGTATATTGAGCCCATTGGCTGCCGAATGGGCCCACCGTCGTGCCTGTTTGTGATCAGAAGTTTTGTCCTGAAATGAAACATATTGATGGACTTTAGGCCTCGAACTGATCCAAAATCTCCTCGGATATGTCTCCATATTTTATCCCATTTTTCTATATAGAAAGAAAGTATTTTCCTAAAAAAATGATTTTTTTTATTTGAATATACCAAAAAAAAAATTTCTGTAAAATAAATTATTTTTCATTCATGATTTTTTTATGATGGTTATAAAATAAGAAAAATTACAATATTTGTGATAAATATAACGGTAATAGTGGTGGTATTGATAATTATAATAGTAGCGCCATGATGATAATAGTTGTAATATTTGTTATATTAATAATATTGATGATAATAGGATGATGATTGTTATTGTAGTGGTGATGGTGATAATAAAAATGATATATAGTTATTTTAATAATAAAACTATGGTGTTGGCAATAATGATTATGGTGTAGCAATAATAATAGTGGTGATCGACAATTATATATAATGAAATGATAATAAAATAGCGGTTATGTTCATGAGTTATGATTGTAACGATGGACCGTGATGATAGTATGATAATTGTGATATTAATGATATTGATAAATATCATGAGTTATAATAATGATAAAAAAAATTCCTCTTTCTAATTAATACTATTTAAGAATTGATGGAAAGATATTTTCTATTAACTTATTTTTTCATAATTTATTTCACATTAAAAATGAAAAAAAAAAAAGGTCCGCAGGACAAACAAACTTTGTTTTACTTCATTTAGACCGTGGAGGACATGGAGTTGTTAAGTACTGGACTTCCAAAATTTTAAGATTTTATTTGGGCTTCATCATAGGTGGGCCATCCATTATCTAAGTTCAAGATGTTAAATTGGTAGAAAGATAAGCACAATTGATTTTGCCCAATAGCAAATCAACAGGTGCATAAACAATTGATATATATATATATATATATATATAATCTTAATTAATTCAGTGACCATAAATTCTGGATGCATGGATGGTCATCTAGAGAATAAAAATGGGACGCGCCATCACCTTCTGGTTCAAGAGACAGGGGAAATGCATAAATTTACAGAGAACGGCCATGCAAAGAATTAGACTATAGCACACAAGTGATTATTATATGATTAGTTTTCCTGAAGAAATAAAACGAGACTATAAGTATGTATATATGAAGTCCATCGATCCCACCAACTGGAATAATCAACATAAAATAACATTCGAATAAATGGAAAATACTACGTACAGGACCCGAAGTATTAAATTAATTTGCATAACATTGATGGTTACTACTGCAGTGTGATCATCATCATCATTGATATGATCAGCACCATCTACTTGAATTTGGACTGACATTTTTGAGATAGAACATCCTTACCTGCCCCCAAAGAGCTCACCTTGAAAGTACAAACAACATTGATTTCCTTACGCCGTAATTTAATTCCCCCGAGACCTTTCATTGTGACTGGGACATCCATTCTTATTGATAAAGATACATGTTTTTTCCCCCTTTTGTCTTGGATGCTCGTTTCAACGTCGTCAGGCAACGGTCCACTTGAGCCAGATAGACCTAACTCGATGCTTTTTGAACTATCAGCGTCTTGATCAACCTCAGGGAATTTTCCTGTACCAATCTTGTGATTCTTGTATAATAATGTGGCATCCCCTTTGTTAACATAAGAAATGCTCAACCTTCCATTTGGGTTCTCTGTTTCGAATGTGATTTGGTACCCAAGATGTGCTTTCTTATGAGTAGAAAGCGGTTTTTTGACAGTAACATTCACAACGGTGAAGAGAGGAACTTTAGGGGTAAAAAGAATGTGAAATGTCCAGACGATTATGCCAATAATGAGAGCAAGCAAGATCAATGCAACAATGATGCACAACCAACGGTTGCAACAAGACCTCTGATCCTTCTTTTGTGGAAGGCGGTGGCGTTCCGCGATTATAGCATTTTCTGGTGATGGAGTACTGAATATTTGATCTTTCGGGATCTGAATAATATAGGTTTCAGATTCAATGGCTTCGGGAGATGGGTGTTTGATGGATTTCTTGCGTGATGGAAATCGTCTTGCTTTGGGAATAAGGTCACTGCCGGATGGTGGGGATCTAGTGTGGAGAGGAGGCTCATCGCTTTTGTCACCACTTTCATTTGGGACCCGCTCCTCCATTTGGAGATGGGGAGCGGCGGACAAAAGGGAGGAGGTTAGGGTGGCAAGGGTAAATGGTAATGACGTGCAACGAAGAAAGTTAGGGTTTGCATGGGAGTAGGTTGTTGCATGAGCTGTTGATGGGTAGCATTAGAGATAAGAGGAAAGAAACAAGGTTGGAATTGGAGATTGGCAACACGTAAGTACTATAAGTTTGGTAAGGAAAAAGCATTGGTATATCATCAATTTGAGCTTATTTTTAGATCTTTACTTGGTCAAAGGGGAGAGGGTTTGAGATTTACGCTTTGTTCCTCTTGTAATTAATTAAGGATTCCTAATTAAGATCTTTACTAATATGTGCCTGAAGAATTTTTCCACTGATGCCCATTAATGGTTTTTTGTTGCATCCCAACAGCTAGCCTCGGTCATGTCGAGATATATTTCATTCTTCTGTGGCAGGTTTTGTCACACAGCACAAAATCTGAAAGTATATTCAACTGAAAGAGAGGTCAGGCCAGGCCTAGATCTACAAGGCAACAGATTACAATATTACAGATTAAACTATAGTTTTAATTATTACAGCCCAATATCTAAATCTGATATCAGCAGGCCTAGTTTGGGCATCTCATCATTTCTTACTCTCACCTGGCTCGGCTATAGCCCTAAGCACCCAAAGGCCCAACACTTCCAAAAACTTTTTCATTCTTGTTTTTTTTTTTTTCCTTTTTCAAGTTACAAGGGAAGGCATGCACGGGAGGATATTTGAACCTTCTTTCAATTGTGTCAAATAAATTATTTATTAACCATTACAATCCTTTGGTTCTTATTTTTCATATTATTATTTATTTTATATATTTAATTGAATAATAAATATTTTAAGCAAGCAAAAAGATATAAAAATATTTTTTTCTGATTGATGAGTTCCAAAATCCAAGATACTTAGGAATTAAATTGATGCATTGAATAATTAAATGATCTTATAGTTCAAGCAAACTGATTCATGTATTTGGTAACTTAACAGGAAAAGTTCACAGGATTGATAATCGGTAGCAGGTGATATCTGGTAAGTCAGGTAACTATTAGCTATGGTAGTAGCAGGTGGTGTCTGGTAAGCCAGGTGACTAATAGTTGGTATCTACAAAAAGGTTTCTTTTGATGGATATAAGGGCTCTGCGATGGTAAAGTCAGTAACTTTTTAGAGAGAAAAATTATAATAATATTCTAGAGAGAAATGCTCTGAAAATATATATGCAGTAGAGAATAAAGAGATTGTGAACTTTTGACTCGAAAAAATTATGATGTATTTATAGCTCATGAATCTTATCCTTTTGTAGAAAGAATGAGCTGAAGTATAATTTTACTTTTTATGATATTTTGAATTGTATTCTACTCAAAATAATATGTATTGAATCAATATAAAATATCGGGAGACCTGCGTGGGTTTCCAAAAAAATCTTAAGAAAGTGTTGGGCTTGGGCCTATTAAAGATGAAAAATAGATTGAGGCGCGTTGTCTAAACCCAAGCATGTTAGGCTCAGGGCGCGCTCCCAAGACCACAGGGGTGTTGGGCATATCACGCCCATGTTGTGCGTGCACCTTGCATAAGCTCGGGCTTCTTGCCCAAGGTCATACTCTCTAGGGAGGTGGGCTCGGGCTTCTCATTGAGTGTTGGGTTTGAACTACCACGGTCGAGCCCAATCTTTTTGGGGCCTGCTGTACTTTATGCTCACGATATCAAGCTCGAGCTTAAGGGGTGTTCTTGTTGAACCTATTTTGAAAAGGAATTTTTTGGATTTATTTTATTTGATGTAATTGTACAAAGTAATTAATAGACAAGTTGCATTTTTATATGTTTTTTTTGGTTTTAATCTTGACTCTGGACTAAACAGGCGGTAGGAAATGTATTTATTTTTAATGAAAATTAAAACTTGTTATTGAATTAAAGCAAAAAAAAAATCCAAATTTATAACTATTAGACTATTCATTCTAATTTATCATCTTTATCTGCAAAGATATAGATCATTTGATGCAAAAATACTTCTACATTCAACTATCTTTTCTTATAATTTATTTATTAAGAAAATTATATTACAATTCAAAGTCAAATACAATTTTCTTTATGCTCTAACACTGATTAAGCATAAGAAAAACTCAGTATTATACTGACGAACTTGCCACCTAATTGTTGATTCTTTCACATGGAACCTTTTTTGGAGCCATTAGAATATGCCCTCCCCACCCCTCTACTCGATCAATCTTCAATAGTTCCAGAAATCTCTCTCTTCTGCCAAAAAAAAAGAAAAAAAATTAAAGAAGATGCAACCAAAACAATAATTATAGCCAGGAAATCCATTCTCTTATCACTTAGCATGTGTACGCTCTCATCAGGCGTCCCCACATGCGATTTCTTTTCGTTTGACACTTGGCAAGGCCAATCTAGAAATTTCATAAATATTGCATTGACTTTGACAAAGCCAAGAGGACAGGTGGCTGTTATACTTTATATTTCTAGCAATGTGAAATGAATTATTATTTGTAATTATATATATATATATATATATATATATATTATTGTATGATAATTTTAAAAGTTCTTGCATTATGGTAAAAATTCTTTCTTGTATTCTTCATCTGATCAGCTTAGTATATTTAAAAAAATTCATTGAATTAAAAAAAAATGTTGAGTGATAAAATAAAATACTTATTTGGTTTATAAAATCTTCAATAATTAAAAATATTTTTATTTTTCTTACTTGATTTATTATAGTTGGTATTTTATATTTTAACCATGTTTTAGATTGACAATAAATAAATTAATGATATTCGAGATATATATAATTTCAAGCCTTGTGTTGGTTTTTTTTTATTTAAAAAAAGTCATGTAATATATGTACTTATAATTCGTGGGATTTTTTGTTATAATTAATTTGTGGGCTTCTCTCACTTGTAATTTTTGCATGATCTTCTACCAAAAAAGAAATTGCTACATGATCAAGGGATGTATATATACTTGCTCCATAAATTATATTGGGGATAAACGTATTTGCAATTTTATAGTCATATTTATATTTTCTGTATTTCCTATATTGTCCTTTCCTTACAAAACAACTATAGACTCACAGCCCACACCACGAAATAAGACAGCCATAAATGGAAAATACCAACCACGCTCATTATATATATTAATTATATAATTTATGGAGCAAATCAAACCTCCACATCTCCATACCCAACCAAAAAAGGAAAAAGAAAATGTCACTCAACCCCCTCCTCCTCTCTCTCCTCCTCCTCTCCGCCTCCACCATCGCCTTTTCTGTAAGCTACCCTCCTAAAACCCCATAATGCCATCTATATCTCTTCAATTGTTTTTTCTTTAACCAGTCCTTTATTCCTTTTGTTTTCTTGATCTCTTGCAGGATGAAGATTGTGTATACACTCTGTACATAAGAACAGGGTTCATCATCAAAGGTGGCACGGACTCTATCATAAGCGTGAGACTATATGACATGTATGGTGACTACGTGGGCGTCTCCAATATTGAAGCATGGGGAGGGTTAATGGAGCCAGGCCACGACTACTTTGAGAGGGGCAATCTGGACATTTTCAGTGGGAGAGCACCATGTTTGAGTTCACCTGCGTGCGCCTTGAACTTGACCTCTGATGGGTCAGGCTCTGGCCATGGCTGGTACGTTAACTACGTGGAGGTGACTACCACTGGGGTCCATGCGACTTGTTCACAGATGAAGTTTACTATTGAGCAGTGGCTGGCTCTTGATACTTCACCTTACGAGTTAACTGCTGTTAGGAATTATTGTGATTATTATCGGGCTAAAAAATCTGCTGCTTTAAGTTCTTCCATGTGAAGGTGAGCTATTTTTCGGATGCTTTAACTAAGAGGCTTCTGTTACTTACTTTGCATGTGGTAGGTGTGGAGTTGGATAAAAAAATCCTTGCTATGTTGATAAGAAAAATGGTGTTTTAATGTTGGCATCGACATATAGTTGGATTTGGATTTAATAATTATTTTTTCTAGTTAATTATATTTGATTCGAATTAATATTCTTGCATTCTTCAATATTGATAAGATGATATTCTCCTAGACTGTTGGTTAATTTGAATATTTCAAACACAAATCTGATTGTATCTATGAGTTGTATATTAATCTTTATGATAGAATCTTATCTTATATTATCTCTATAACTTACTTGTATTATATAACACTTTGAATAGTAATGGAAATAATGAGTCTTTCTCCACATCTTGAAATCTACCAACATGGTATTAGAGCTCCTTTCTATCCATTGAATAAAACATCAATTTTTTTTTAATGACTACTCAAACCAATTCGACAAAAACTCTAAACTCATCACCATGCATAAACACCTCTGCTCAAGCTCCATTTAAACTCACTATCAGTAACTATGTCTTTTGGAAACTTCAATTCCAAACTCTTTTTATAGGCTACAATCTTCTTGGATATGTTGACGGATCCAAGCCCTGTCCACTTGTTATTATAATGGCAAATACTCAACCATACCAAATCCTACTTACAACATATGGGTTCATCAAGATCAGCTCATCCTTAATACTCTCATTGGCTCACTTTCTCCTACAATCATTTCATTAATTTGTTGCTAGAGCCACAACATCACAGGAAGTATGAATCATCTTAGCTAACACCTATGCTAAACCATCTCGTGGACGCATTAAACAAGTTAAGATTCTTTTAAAAAATTCCACCAAAGGTAATTTGAATATTACTGACTTTCTTCAATCAATCAAAGCTCACACAGATGAACTTGCCATACTTGGTGCACCAATAGGTGAGGAAGATCTTACTGAGAAGATTCTAGATGAGCTAAGAGATAACTATAAAGAATTGGTTCATGTTATTAAAGCTCGTGATAACTCCATCTCATTTGATGAGCTCCATGAAAAAATGATAAAGGATTGAAGTGAAAATAGTCCTCCAATCAGTTTACACTCAAGCACATCTCTTCTCGATCCTACTGAATACCGCACTATTGTGGGCAATATGCAATACTTGTCTCTGACCCATCTAGACATCACTAATACGGTAAACAAATTATCTCAATATATGCATTAATTATCAACTGAGCACTAGGCTCTTGTCAAGCGTATCTTGCACTACTTATATGGTACCTTAGATAAAGGAGTTATTGTTAATTGTGATTCTTCACTCTCGCTTCATGCCTTCTCTGATGTAAATTGGGCTGGAGATAAAGATGACTACTCATCAACTAATGCATATATTGTGTACTTTGGTTGTCATCCTATCTCTTGGAATTCAAAGAAACAAAAAACTATTGTTTGTACTTCTACAGAAGCTGAATATCGATATGTAGTAGCTACTGCTACTGAACTAAAGTGGCTCTGTTATCTCTTAATTGATCCTGGAATTGATTTATCTCATGATCCTATAATCTATTGTGATAATATTAGAGTTACTTAGTTGTATTCTAATCCAGTGTTCCACTCATGTTGCAATAGACTTTCATTTTATTCAGGATCAAGTCCAGACAAGTTCTCTTCGTGTAGCTCATGTTTCCTCTGATAATCAACTTGTAGATGCTCTTACAAAATCGTTGCCTCTCTTCCCGTGGTCTATCTTGAGGGAGCATATTAGATGACAACTATTCTCCTAGAATGTTATTGTATATGTCGCATGTGTGCGGCGTCGTGACGAATAGCGTTCATTCTCAAGTATATATCTAGAAATCAAGAAATATAGGGAAATAAGGAATTCTTATCTTTTAGCGGGAAAGGAAGTCGCCACCTAGTATTTTGATCATTAGGAATCCTAACTGATCTTAGAGATCGGACACAGGGACTGGTTGTGTAAAAGGAAGGTATTAGAACCCCAAATACGTCCTACCTAAAGTAAGCTACATTGTTTGATTGTCTAATAAAAAAACTACGGTATTGTCGTGTTTTCTAATTGTTGGTCTGTTTAGGGTTTAAGAAAAGTCATTCTCGGTAAGGAGATCCTTATCTTATCAAGTAAAAAAAACCTAACTGTTCTATGTTAACAAAAGAAATACCTTTTTAATACCGGGAATACATTTTACGTGTAAAATTCATAATCTCAGTTATTAAAAGAAAAAAAATATTTTTTTTGGAATTTTTGACCTAGTTCTCATGGCTCCACTAAACTTGTTATTAAAGCCAAAATGCATGCTAAAACATATTTTTGAATTTTTTTTATGTTTTTTGTATGAAAAAACGATATGATTTTTTTTAATCTTTGAGAGACTTTGTCGTATGCATGAAAACAAAATATATTTTTTGTTTTATAATTTTTTGCAATGTTTTGACGAAAACTGGTATTTTAATACCAGATTTGTATCTTTACGATATAAAAATACAAACCAATATTAAGCAAAATTGATTAAAAAAAAATATGCGGGAAAGTCACAATTTTTCAAAAGGAATTTTTTTTTGGAAATTTTTGGACTGGGTCGAACTCGGCCCAACAATTTTGGTCTGGGTCTGCGCTGCCCTGCCCAGTGAACACTGGAGAACTCTCCACTGTTCACGCAGAATAGTGGAGGACGCGGCTGGAGAAGAAGAAGAAGGAAGCTAACCTGGTGGCGCGGGTGGCTCACGGTGATGCTGGTGGCTATTCTCGGTGGTGTTGTTGTGGTGGATAGGGTGGCGGATGGGCTAATAGTAGCGTGTTACGGCGGCTGGAATGGCAGAGAGAGAAAGTGTGAGGATGGTAGAAACCGGGTGTTGGATGCTGGTTTTTTAGCTGATTTTGGACCCAAATTTCTCCACTTCTGGACCATGAAAATCAAATCTATTTATAGGCGATGGAAAATGGACATTTTGTCTTTTATGGTGCCAAATCTCGGCCCTTGGATCGACCCGAAAGCATCCCAACCATTAGTTCAAAGTAGCAATGATGAACTATCAGTTTTGTGCAGGAAAATGGTTGGTCGGGTTGGCTTCTTTGGGGCGGTGTCACCACCTCTGAAGCCTCGATCAGCCCAAACGGTTTGCACTAGCATGTAGTCAGGTGTCAGGAGATCGTTTTCGTGCAAGTTTCATCTAATTTGGAGAAAAAACAAGGTGTCAAACGGCTTGGGAAGGAGGCCCCTCTGGCTGGCCCTCTGAAGAAGAAGATGAATAGTATTTTTTTGTCAATTACTCTTTACTCTTTTAATTTGTGATTTATCTCTAATTACACCCCTAATTGGCCTCAAACTTTCGATTTTGTTGAATTTCACCCCTGACGAACTTCAATTCAAACCCTAGATTTCAGCGTATGTTTCTAGTTTGGTCCTTGGTTTTGAATTTATTTAATCAAGTCCCCAATTAGCCATTAAATTTCAATATTTATGCAATTAAGCTCTTGATTTGACCAAAACAACTCTCAAAAATTCTAATTTGACCCCAGAACTTTAATTTCTTCCAATTAAAGCCCAAATTGACTTAAAAATCAAGTTTTCTTGCAATCAAACCATCCATAAATTCAATTAAACCTTCGATAAAATTTAATTGGATTCATAAACATTTGATTTTGAATATTTTTCTTCAAATTAAGTTTTCTTTGTTAACAAAGCTCTTCATTTGTCAAAAATATAGTGTCAAATTTCAATCTTTGTATTTTTGAACCTCCTCAACCAATTTCTAGCTATTTTTTGGGCGTTTCAGCATCCTCTTCTCACTGTTATTATTTTTTAAAGATTTTTTTTGTATGAATATATTTTTTGATTTTTGAAAATGAATTTGGGGAATAACTCAAAAATAGGTTATGACAGTATATATGAGTCCTATATTAATCTTTAGGATAGGATCTCATCTTCTGTTATCTCCATAACAGACTTGTGTTATATAACACTTCGAATAATAATGAAAATAATGAGCTTTCTTCATATCTCGATATCTGCCAACACCCACTATATCTCTCCCATATTACGAATCAAATAATAGCCATCATCCTAACCTAAAAATCTACCCTTCAAAACTAATTGTTTTTGCTCCTTTTTTCAAGTTTTGAGGAGGAGTGTGAGATATCTTTATTTGGATTTTTTTTTTAAATAATAATATTGATTTTTGACAAATATAATAAAAAATTAAAAATTAAAACTGGTTTTATAAATATGGTGATGGTTGAGATTTTGTTTGAGTTTGGAATTAAGCGATTAGTGGTTTTGTTTTTTAATTTAATAATAAAATTGTAAAATTTAATGTAAATTTTTTTTAGATATTAAATAAAATAGAATAATAATATAATATATAATTATATATTTTTTATTGATTTTTTTTATGATGTAAATTGTTATGAATATATTAAATTTTAGAATATTGAATATTTTTATTGATTTTTTTTATGGTTTAAGAATCTAAATTGTTATGAATATTAAACTTCAATATAAAGTGTAATTTTATAAGAGATTTTTATAATTATATTATTTTTATGCAATGCAAGATTAATTATACACAACCAAACAAGTCGCTATTACACACTCATCCCATGCTTACAAGTCCTCTTCCCTATAAATCCACTTTCAACTAAGCAGGCCTTTCACATTTCTACGGCTAAAGAAGAAAACAAAGAAAATAATGTCTGTCACCACTCTCCACCTCTCTCTCATCCCCTTCCTCTTCCTCTCCCTCGCCACCATAGCATTTTCTGTAAGTTGCCCTCTGAAACTTTCTCGAAATCCTTTCTCATCTTTTGGTCATTGTTAAAACCAATCCTTAGTTACATTCGTTTTTTTTCTTTTTTTCTTGATCTCTTGCAGGATGAAGACTGTGTATACACAGTGTACATAAGAACAGGATCCATCATCAAAGGAGGCACGGACTCCATCATAAGCGTTAGACTGTACGACTCTTATGGTAAGGGCTTGGAGGTCCCAGATCTTGAGAGATGGGGAGGGCTAATGGAGCCAGGTCACAACTACTTCGAGAGGGGCAATTTGGACATTTTTAGTGGAAGAGCACCATGTTTGAGTTCACCAGTGTGTGCATTGAACTTGACATCTGATGGGTCAGGTTCAGGCCATGGTTGGTACGTTAACTACGTGGAGGTGACTACAACTGGGGTCCATGCGGCTTGTTCACAAAAGCAGTTCACCATTGAGCAGTGGCTGGCTCTTGATACTTCGCCTTATGAGTTAACTGCTATTAGGAATTATTGTGATTATCCTGATGTTAAGAAATCTGCCGGAGCTTCATTCATGTGAGAGACCTTTTTTTTTTCATAAGGTTAATTTGTGTGTGGTGTTGGGTTGTGTCGGATCACGCTTTGACGATCTTTGACCATCATCTTTTGATGAGGAAAATAACTTGGACAGTTGTTCATGTGCTTGGTTTTTCAAGAACATGTCTTGACTTTGCTTATCGTTATAGGTTCTTAGATGATCATGGCTTCATATGTATGTATGAAAGTTGTCATTTTGATCACAGGAGGATTTATAATGCTAATAAAACTTGAATCGTTGTGATTGGTCATGAAGATGATCTTCGTGATAGATTTGGCATTGTGTTTGTTGTTGGCTATATTGCTCAAAGGGGCAGCAATTAGTAGATGCTAAGAAAGTGGAGTGTTTTATTGAGTTCCTTTGTCGGTCAGATTGGATCTAATGAGTAGTCAACTCGTGGTGGTGTTCATTAATGCTCATAGATAGGATATTAATGGGTCTTATAGGCCAGAAAAAAGTCAGTAATCGGACGGGTTTCAGGCGGTGTTTCAACAAAATTTCACACAAGTGTCCAGCTATACATAAAAACGAAGTCCTTTACAGCATATTCTGAAACATGATGCCCGGTCGGATCAATTTTCTTCCCTAAATTAAAGCATTTTCTTTCTCTAATTTCAATCTAGTGTGCCCAATCTCTTGCCTCAGCATCAACACTAGGCATAAGTAATCTCGTTTTTTGTTCTTGGCCTCATTGGCTCTGCAGGTAGCTGCTCTAGCAATTTCTTTCTACCATTTCACTACTTGTTCTCTAGCTTTATATTAAGCTGCCGCATCTGGTCCTCTCTGCTTCTTGAGCTCTGACTTGGCCTCCATCAAGACCCTGCTCACTTCGTCATCCCCCGGGGCTTCATTTTGCAACATCTCATAGTCTTTGACTGAGACTTCCCATTTTTCCAACTATTTCAGTGAAACAAACATTAGTCACTAGCAAACCAAATCCGACTATATCTAAGTTGCTATAGAAGATAAAAGCTGTTAAAATGATGACGAAACACGCTGTATAAACTAAATTATTTCTCTGTTCAATTTAGTCACCTTAGCATTGCAATCAGCTCTTCTTAATCTGGCCTTGGAGTAACCTGGTCGGACGGTAAGAGCAGCATTGCAATCCTCTACCGCTTTCTCATACTGGCCAAGCTTGGACCGGCAGGCAGCTCGATTGCATAACAACACTGAGTTGTAGGGATCATGCTCAAGTCCCTCACTATAAGTATTACAAGCCTCATAAAATCTTGCTGCCTTAAAAAGCTGATTACCCTTTGATCTAGCTGCAGCTACAGCTTTAGCCTTTCTCAACACCATATTTGCTTCCTTGTTGTTTGAATCGAGCCTAGTTGCTCGTTGCACCGCAGCCAAAGCATCATCAAATCTGTTAATCCGTTGGTTAAAAGCTTTATTAGCCCAATAAACACTAAGGACAATTAACCTGTGCGTTCTTTCAATTGTTTTGGACTGAATAAAATCGATAGCTACTTGTTATGTTATAAGATTTATTTTTTAAAAAAATAAAAAAGCTAACATTAAGTATTTCAATTAGATAGATTCAATTATACTTAAATTACAGTTTGGCTAAACATAAGAGAATAATATAAATTATATATTGAAATCTCATTTAACACTTTAAGTTTTTAGATTAAATTGATTTTTTGATTATCAGAGCCTTAATGACCAAACAGTCACGAGTTCGAATCTCATCATCCCTATTTATTTGATAAAGATTAAGCACAAGGTAGTGTAGACCTGTAAAAATTTCAAACTCAAAGAGCTTTCACTTGAGAGAATGTATTAGAGAATAATATAAATCATATCTTGGAACCTCACCTAACAGTTTAAACTTTTGGGTTAAATTAGTTTTTTGACATGGTATCATAGCCTTGATGACTAAGCGGTTACAGGTTTGAATTTTACCATATTTATTTATTTGATAAAAATTAAGCATAAACTAGTATGGATCCGTGTAAGTTTTATCCCTATTTATTTGATAAAAATTAAATATAAACTAATATGAGTTTATATAAATTTTAAATTTAAAGAGTTTTTACTTGAAAAAATATGTTAGATATAATATAATTTATATTTTAGAATTTTAGAGTAAGATGGTTTATTTGAGAGAAATGTAAACCCAGTCAGCAATAGAAATATAAAGAAGATTCTCCGAAAAAGGAACTATAAGAAGATAAAGTATTTCATAGAAGAGCCGTTTTTACCACCTAATTATGGTGAGAAGTACCAGACACAGGATTAGGTGATAGGGTAGAGCTTAGAGACATGTCTTTTGTTTTAAAAAACGATCCTGCTTTTACCATAAAGCTTAGGTGCAAAATCAAAGTATTTAACCCAGACAGTAATCAGGGAATATTTGAGCAAGTTGGTGGCTGGTGGTGGGTAAGTAGTCGAATTTTTTCTTGACTTCGTATATCTTTGGTCCCCCTTTTTACCAGCAAAAATATGCCTTTTGAGTTGTTCCACAACACCAGGTTACAGTCATGTCTTTCTTTTATTTATGAACCTATGCAATCATGCAAATTGTGGCCTCTAACGCAATTCTAATAATGCGTGACCATTTAGTACAGAACACTAACCTGCCAAGAGCCATGTGAACCTGAGCTCGCACCACTAACAAATTTGCATTACCGAGTGGACCGAAAAATTTAGTGCAGGCATCCACATCAAAATTTGGACACTTCATCGATGCTTCCTCTGCTTCTTGGTGCCTATGAAGCTTTATCAAGGCCTCAGCTTGCAATGCAAATATCTAAATTAGACACAAAACTAGTTTAGCATAGCATGGCAATATTTAACATACAGGGGTTAAAATGTGATGAATGATAACTAGGCGGCTTACTTGCGGTGCTGAATCTGCGCCGGCAGATATGGTAGCCGCTGTCTCCTTGATCAAGGTGTTCCAATCTCGATGTTTACGAGCTTCGGTGCACTTGTTGAGATGGGCTTGAAGAGCTTTAGCTTTTGAAATGTCAACATGGTCAGCTTCTGGCCCTGCATGTTTGTAGTGATATATAGCCTTTTCTGCCTCACCTAATCTATTAACACATAAGAATTTCACCAAGGAAAAGAAGAAACACAGTATTAAATTATCATGGAACGAAATTGTACTAGAGTCTGTTGGCAATTAATGGTAATTTTTATACCTGAGATACAAGTTTGCTAAACGATGATGAGCTCTATGGTAATGGGGTTCAATTCGAATGGCTTCTCTGCACTCGAAAACTGCCTCGAGAATTTTACCAAGAGCTGTTAATGCTGCGCTTCTGTTGCTCCGATAAGAAGCCTTGTTAGGATCAATCGAGATTGCTGCATTATACAAAGCCAATGCCTCTGCGAAATTCCCATTCTTGTAATCTTCATTACCCATCATTTTAAGTTGCTCAGGGTCCATTCTAGTAGACAGAGCCCGGCATAAAGAACCTGAAGCAGGCTGCGCACCTACGTTTGGTTTCTCTTCATTCTGTTTCTTCACTACATTTCCCATTACACTATTAGGGTATTTTCCATTAGGTGAAACAACCTCTTCTCTTGCGGTCTTAGGAAGGTAATCAAGAACACTATGAGAAGTTGTATTTCCTCCACCTCCTCCTTGCCTCAAGTTACCTAAATTGCCAAAAAGCATCACATTGCTTGATGAAGCACGGACAAGCGTGCTGCTTCCTTTAGATTTTTGGTGATCAGTGATCATGCTTTCGAGCTCACCGGAAATACCAACTGCCTCCTTAGGAACCCTCCTACCTTGATTAACAAATGCATTTTGATTACTATAACCTTGATTTTGATTAGCATAGCCTTGATTAGAAGATATTTTGGTTGCTTCCTCGGGAAGTTTTTTACCGTAGTTTTGGTTCTGTGCAGGGGGGATCTTGGGATGCATAGGAGCCTTTGTGATAGATTTTTGCTGCCCTTCTGCTACACTAGGCGAATTGTCTAGAAATGCAGCATCATCCGAGCCACTCCTTCGCCTCCTTGGCGTGCTAGGAGTTCTGGTGAAATTGGCTGCATTCACTGTAGGAATTGAACCTGTAGATGTTGATCTTCTTGGCCAAAAACTTCTTCGGCCGAAAACTACAGAGAATAGGCCACAACCTGCAGGTTTCTTTTCGGGCGATATGTCTCCCATATTTTGTTCTGACCTTTGAGCGCTTTTCTCCTCGGGTCTTAAAGACAATGCAGCTTTTTATGGTAGAGAAGAATGCCACATTTTCAAACCAACAAAGACACACAGCATCGGTGGCTATCTAACTAATGAAACATTATTGATGAAGTGACATTGGGCATGGATTAAATCTGCATAAAGATATTTACCACGGACTTTGGCAGGCAGGAAGATTAAATCCTGCATGAAGCTAGGGAAAAAATGGGAGGAAATAGAGAAGAAAATGAACGTGGGGTTTGAAAATAGGCTAGCTGGAGATGGATTGCTAGGTCTCCTTAAGTGACCGCTAGGACATAGAATCTCTTTGTTTTCTCTCTCTTTCTGTTTGAGACAAGACATGAAATGGCATGATGAATGTGGGGGGGGGGGGGGGGGATTGCAAGATTTAACAAAGAGAGAGCACACTAATTTACAGTTGGTTTACTCTTATTAAAATTTAAAAGTGGAAAGTTGTTCTTGATTGTTTAATTTTTTCTGTTCTCTTTTGTTTTGTGTTTCTTATGTGGTGGGAAAAAGGGAACCAAGAGACCCGGTCTTTTGTAAGATGTAGATCTCTAGATTTTTTGCTAAAAAAAGGAGTTTCCCCCCCTATCTTTCCCCTACATTTTGGCATGGGAACTTCTCTTCTCTCATGTAGTTATCACACGTAAATCGACAAACGAAAAAAATAGAAGAAGGAACTCGTATTACCAAATTAATAGTACGATGTTAGAACCTCATGAATGGTGATCTAGCTAGGCTGCCAAGCTCTGAGAATCTCACTAAGCCATTGCCGACATGGTTTTGTCTAGGTGGATTCATCGACCTCTCCAAGAGCATTGCATCCAGGTACCACAGGCCAATAAGCAAGCTTGGGCACATTGCAGAAGTTGCTCTTTCAAAAATCAACACAACTTGACGTTATTGTTATTTGTGCCTAGGCTAGTCCTCCATTGTCTTAGGTGTAAAACCAAAAGTGTCAGTCGTTGAAGGGTTATTGATAATCGGTGATAGGGACTTGAAAAACGTTGCCTTGATTTACTCGAAAATAATTGCAAATTCCTGTAACGAGTGTAAAACTTGCTGTAATTTGCCCCACTCCACATAAATGCACCATGTCTTTGGTGTAAGGCTCAGAAGTGCCTGGTCGGGAGAATGGTGAAGTTGGAGTTTAGTGAAATCTTAATTTTTTTTAAAAAAAAATTATTTTTTTATGTTTTTGAGCATTTTAAAATGCTTATATTAAAAATAAATTTAAAAAAAAAAAAATTATTATTTTAATAAATTTTCAAAAAAAAAACACTATTAAAAACAATCGTTATCACTATCCTAAACACCTCTAGGAACATAATAACCAATTAAATAACACTATTTCTAGACATAATGACTTAATCAAGCTGAATTGAACCATCTATCAGATTTGTGATATGCTTATGATAGTGATTTATATAACCAGTCACAAAAAATATAAATAAATTAGAAACATGGGAAAGAGGAATAGAGGAGGGCACGTTGGCACATTGGCCTTGAGCATCGCACGAATGAAGAAAGCTGGATTTTATAAACAAACCTTCCAGCAGTAAAATAGAAGTTCCTCCCTTGTACAAGTGTTCTTGTAGGACAAAGAAATTGACCACCTATATAGAATATAAAGGAGCAGGCCCAATTTTACGTTTTCCTTTTCTTTTTCTATCTTCAGTTATACCGCTATGACAGACCAAAATTAAAATACCAAGTCAAAAGAAGATCCTGGGTTGGAGGAAGGTGTCTGAAATATCATTATAGCAAGATGTAAGATGGGATCGAGAACCTACTGACCTCTTAAAACCTTCATTCTGAAGTTAAGGTCAAGGGTTCAAGCCCATGCAACAACTAGACAAAATCTTTGTTAAAAAGAAAGAAAAAAGAAATCAAGAATGTTAGTTAGACACCTTCCAAAATTATAAAATTCCCAGAAGACTAGGAGCACATCAGAGATTTCAAAACCATTATGATGAGGTTCTCTTCAATTCTTTTCCTATTGCTTCTGAAAGCTCCTCTGCGTTATATTCGACACCGAAGCATTTTACAACCTCCATGTTTGGATTTATCAAATACCTGCATGTTTTTAAGATACACAATCCACTTTTGAGTTCTAGCCAAAAAAAGAAACTTAAAAATCAGAAGAAAAGAAAGCAGCAGAGGAGCTCGGGGTTTACATGTTATGAGAAGTCTCGACAAGATAATCATCTCCTTCTTCTTCAACTTTCCTGAAATAAACACGGTACTCTTGTGCCATCTGTCTTATAGCACCAACAGGTCCTGTTAATCCTACTATTCTTGATTCAAACTCTGCAGTCGTTCAGAGCTCATTAACATATGTTACCACAGCCAATTATTACAAGGCAATTAAGGAATAAGGAATAATCTGAAGCATGTGCAGTAGCGTGCGCATTCCTAACCTTCAAGGTAAGCACGAAGATGTGGGGGGTTGTCACGCTGAGGATCAAGTGTAACAAACATTGGCAAAACCTTAAGATTCTCTTTAGACTCTACATCCATATAAATACAGATGTCAGATTTATAACCACTCATCCCCCCCCAAATAAAAAGAGAGAGAGAGAGAGAAAAGGTTATGCTGACTAATGCATCATACCTAATGTGTTTAAGGCCTTGGTGATCAATTTCAGTTGCTCAGGTCCAATATCAGGGGAGGATGTATAGCCAAAGTACAGCAAAACCCAATTTCCTAGAAAATCTTTCTCCGTAACTACTTTATTCTCTGTGTTAACTAGGGTGAATGGACCACCAATAATCGGACCCTTGACATTGACGCAATCACTGCCTTGACCTGATCAGTATACAAGAAAAGAAATACAATTAGAGAAGAGGGAGAACAAGGTTAAAAGGAAGCCCTCGACAAGCTGCTCTGCATCTGACATCACGACCACTTGGCTTACGTTCTTCATTTCTTTTCAGGAAGAAGCTAATCAAGCTCCATCTTAATCTTCCAGAAGCATGAGCTAAGTGTTCAGTAAAAATGATCATCACCCAAAGCCCATTAAAAGTTGTATTTAAGGCAACGGGGAATTTCCTTCTGCCTCACAGCAGTTACATGACCACCATACAGTAGTCAAATCTCCAGTCACAGAGACCACAAAGTGCATGTTCGGTATTCCATCCTAGGCACGTTCCATTCCAAGATGAAGCCAACCAGACAATAGGAGTAAGGCTATCCCACAGTGCAACATTTTGAGTCACACAAATCAGAAAGCCTAAAACACAGGTTTTAGGAGCTCATTCCTGAACAGGGATAAAACCAACCAATCCTATGGCATTAACAATATCTTTTCTCAAGTCACAAGACCAAAATATACAGTAGGTTTTGGCCAAAGTCAAATGCCCACCACAAGCCCAAAATATACAAGTATGCTTTTGTCCAATTAAAAGACTAGCTTGATGCTTTTGTATCATTCAAGGCTGCAAAACTGACATGCCCCGAGACAATCATGTATTTGCCATTGCAACTATCAGTAACATACAGCAACACAGTTTTTGTGCTTTGGAAAGAAAAAAAAAAGATACCCACCCATCTGATATTGATTGTTCGTGCACAAAGCAACTAGAACTTTAATTCATCTATTCAATTTTAGGAAAATATAATTTTATAATCAATTTGTTCCAGTCCCCCTTGGAGGCAAAGCGACAGCTCTGCCACTGGCAAGTTAGCTACTTCAAAGCACCTTTCAGGACAAAGTTGGGTGGTTTCATTATGAACCTCGAAGAACATGGAGTTATGGGGAGCATTAATAAGAATCTCGGTTTTGGAGGATATAAGGTTAAGAAAGGTCATTCTGGAAGACATTTGCTAGTGCTGCTGGATGCACTTATCAGAACATTAATCCAACAAATGTGCTGTTCTGTGCACTAAAAGACATGATTGGATCAAAACTGGACAGTGATGATGACTCACAAATATAGAGAAGGGGATTGCTGCATAGACTGCCTTGCTAGAGACCCCTTTTCTCTGGGCCACCACTAGGTGCATTTCTTTACTTATGGATGATCTTAGTGGGTCTTGCATCTCATTTGTGTGTTGTGATCAGTTTTGGGTTCATCATTATTAACCCAAAAAACCATGATAAGTAACTACTTGTTTAGTTTATCAGTAGCTCAAAATGAATACCATACTTCTTTCTTTTGATTATTTCTTTAATAAATGTCAGGTGAAATGCAATTTGGTGGAGTGCTATACTTGTTTCATGTTCAAGTTTCTTAAGAGCTCAGTGAAAACAATAGAATCAAGAACAATATGGATTCAAAATTGATTAGTTGATTTAATACTGCCAAAGTACAATGTTCAAACCTCAAAAAAGGGAAAACAAAAAAGATCCAACATTTTACCATGTTAGTGGTAGGGTAGTCACTCTATCTTTCTTAAGATTCAATAGGCATCTTGATAACAAAAAGGCATGAGTTTATAGGCTGGCAGATGGTTCAAGTCCAGATAATTATACTCAAGTTAAATAACGAAGAAAGTTCAGCAAATATCATATAACTGCACATGTTACCAAAAAGACCACCTCAAACCACTGAAATGAGCTACTGCTGAACAAGGAAATGTTAACTAAACTACAAAGTAATTACTATCCAGGTTTAACTCGTAATAATCATCAATGGTCTCGGAATTTTCCACTTTGTCAAGCAGGACAAAGAACCAGAAATTCAATCTCTCAATCTAAGAAACCAAAACGAAATCACCACAAATGATGGAAGTGCCAATATTCACTCTCGAATAAAATTTCAGACCCATTGTAAACAGTCATTTGATAATAATAAAGCATAAAAAGTACCTTTTGGAACCGCTCTCCTCTCGTCATTATAATGCACAAAAGCTGCCAATCCAACAAATCCTAGTACAGCAGCTGGCTGCAAAATTACACATTTTAACAACATTTTTAGTTTCAAATGCAGAATCCTCCTTTTAAATCAAAACCAACACCAAACAATCAAAATCTACCATATTTTAAAATGGCACATTCAATCGAGAACCAATACATATCAATTGGTGATAATGAAGAGGCTAAGCAGCATACAATGACAAGGAAACGAGGAGCCTTCAGTTCTACTTTTACTTGCGGTACAGGACGCTTCCAGTGATTTTGGTTTGTTGATTTGGAAAAACAGCTAGATTGAACCCTCTTTGATGGACCAAGCCTACACCAATCACACATGATTCAACATATACTCAAAATGCCCCAAAAAACAGAGAAAATAAAAAACATTACAAACTTCACCAATAATTGTGTTTAAATTCAGCCTATAAATGTAAAGAACAGACATTCACTAAATAATGCTCAATTAAATTGCAGCAAAAGATAACCCAACAATTTTTAATATATGTATGAAAAAACAGCAAAATGAACTCCACGGACTTCGATTCAAGCAATATATAAACTAAAATGCATTCTGTGAAAAATAAACCCTAAACCCTTACCAAGAAATCACACACGTACTTAAATATGAAAAGAAACATAAAAACTAGAGTAACTGCTACACACACACAAACCCTTCTCGATCAACTAGAGAAAAAAAGAAAATAATAAAAAGGGGTTTAAAGGGTTTAAGAGAGAGGACCTTCGGAGTAGATTGAGACACTGTCCTGGGCGTTGTTTGGTGGAAAAGAAAAGATAGCGGGAAATGGGCATGATTTTTTTCTTCTTATTATTCTATTGGGGGAATGGGTTTTTGAAGAATCGATTCTTTTCTTGTTGAGCTTAAAAAAGCCATTTGGATTCCTAGCCAAGCAAACCTGGAGCATATTTCTCTCTTCTTAATTTTCAAATTTTATTTTGCCTTGTTGCCCAAGCTCAAGTCACCTTTCAATTTTAGGAGGCTTATATCCATGTTTTGGCTGGCTGGCTGTTGAGGAGGAGCTTTAGCCCCTGTAACAACGTAACAGTGTCATTTACTGTAGACCTAGGCTAAAAAAGAAGGCTTCAGATTTCTCTTGGTCTTTGCAAGAAATTGGACCTTCACGGTTTCATAGTTGCTTAAAGTTAACAATATGGAGTTGGGGATTAAGATTATTGGGCCTGTAATGAATATGGATCCACGATTAGGCATGGGCTTTACCTTCATAATGAGGGAAAAGATGATGCTGCAAGCCTGCACCAAGGTCTTCGTTGTCTCCTGTCTGCGTTGGTGTGAAATTGTGTTTAGAGAGGGTTGAGATTGTTTTTTAAAATATTTTTTATTTAAAAATATATTAAAATAATATTTTTTTTATTTTTAATATTAATATATCATAATAATTTAAAAACATTAAAAGTTATTAAATTAAAATTTTAAAAACATGGATTGTACTTTATTTCCAAACAGTATTCGGGTGATCAGACCTATGATGCAGTGTTGGAGCAGCTCACAAAGCCGATTCAACTGTCAAATGATACGACTCCTACAAAATTTGCATTTGTTTGTGAAATTAATGCAATCAAAGGGAGGGTTTTTTTTAGCATGCAGAAAAAAATACAATTCAAAAATTATTTTAAAAAGTAGCACAATTTAATTATTAATAATGATTTTTTTATAGTATTAATAATGTTATTATCAGAACTTTGATGTATTTTTTTTTTGTAATTTAAGCGATGTCATCTAAGAATTAAAAAGTGTATGTGAGACATATGACCGTTTGCGACTCAATAAAATATATTATTTTTTTATTTAGATTGTGATATTTTACTCTCTTTTTTTATTATTTTAATGTATTAAAAAATCCACTCCAAGTTCCAACAAATAACACCATTGGAACCAATAGATGAACATCAATGGAAACAAGAAAACATATCCAATATATATATAAAGGGGACAAATTTTAAACTATTTATTATGGAGTGGGGAGGGGGGGAGTATTGCCAAGGAAAAAAAAAGTTGAATTATTAGAATTGGTTAGAAAAGGAATTTGGGTTGGCGGATAGAGTTGGGCTTGGAATTATACTGATTTTCAGGCCTATTTGATTTGGACTTGTACTTAACATGATGGGAAATGAAAAGGAATGGTCACTTTTTTTGGTTGGTGTCAATTGTATTCCTAGTCAAGATTGGCTACACTGACACTGTTCGGTTGAATTGTGTGTATGTGTGTCCAAAACAGGGCAGGCATCCAGCAATTTGGAGCTATTTATATTGTGTCAAACCCAGGGATTTATGTGGATGAACTTTGATGTGTGGTTCGTTTACTAATTTCTGTCACAAAGCAAATGCATGACAAGTAAAATTTAAAAAAAAATATATGGTTTGTGTATGAGATGACGGCTCAGAAATTTGTGAGATTCCGAGGGCAAATATCTATATATGAACTTTGGAACATTAAATTTTAATTTAGAAATAAACAAAAAATATTTCTTTAATCTTTTAATAGGTTTAACTATTATTATTATAATGTTTTATTGCGAACCCTATAAAAATAGATTTAAGTTTATAACTTTTCTCTGTAGTTGAAATTTAATTTATAACTATGAATATGGTAATAATGATAAATAATTATTGATTAAGAATATAATATGTTATGCTCTTTTGTATTATACGTAATATCTCACCATCAATTAAGTATTGCTGCACTAATTCCGAGAAAGCACTCCCCCAATGAATTTTCAAAATACCGACCACTTAGCCTCATTCATGGACTCTATAAAATTGTGGCAAAGTTGCTATCCTCTCGGCTTTTAAGTGGTTTTGCCGGGAATAATCAGTGACAGTAAGACAAATTCTTAATGGCTTTCTGATAGGAAATGAAGTGGTTCGTGGACTTAGAAGAAGGGGAGGCCATGGATTCTTATTCAAAATTGATTTCCATACAGCTTTTGACTTATATAGTCTTATGAGACTATATATTTTGACTATTCGTAGTGTCTCTTTTCCCTGTAAATATCTTGGTTTACCATTACGGGCTAATCCAAGTAAAAAATTCAACTTGGAAGCCGGTTCTTACTAAGATCAGAGCAAGTTTGGCAAAGTAGAAAGGTAAACTTTTGAGTCTGGCTGGTCGTTTATGTCTCATAAAATCAGTCTTAATCTTCTTACAATTTTATTATATGTCTATCTTCCTACTTCCAAATAAGGTATCCTTCGGGTTCTTACCTCAATACATAGGCACTATTTTTCAAGTGGACTTGGAGGCTTGGTGAGGATGATTCGGGGAGATGAAAACAATTTATCTTACACGGGTAAAGGCCTACAATTCACAATGGTCTTCATGTTTTTTATTGTTCACTGCCTCCAATCTCGAATGGCATATTTTCAGCTGTCAAAAATAACGATCCAATTTCAGAGACCTTTAAGAAGAGATGTTGTATTAAGGTTGGGAATGGAAAGAGAACTAGATTCTGGACTGATTGCTGGGTACAAGGACAATCTTTGCAAGATTTATTTCCTAGATTATATATTATATAGTCTTTCTATTCAACAAGATGTTGTTATTGTAGATGTATGTGTTCTAAATAGTACTACTGTGAATTTGAGTTTTAACTTTGAGGAGGATTTTGCGTCCAGTAGAATTTGATGCTACGCAATCTTTGAGGTTGATTATGGAGCATAATTTGACCCTTTCGGATTCAGTTGATACACGACAATAGGCTTATGAAAAGGATGGTAACTATAGTACTGTTAAGTTAGCCCGTCACAACATTGATCAGATTCAATATCCTGGAGTTTCTTGATTTTCTACTTTATTATGGAAAGGACTGACACCCCCAAAAGTTGATATGTTTATTTGACTTCTCCTTAATAACAGCTTATGCATTAGAGGCTTTCTTGTTAGGAGACATGATATGATCAGTGATGCACAAGCACTTTGCCCTCTGTGTGCAGTTACTTTTGAATCTATTTAGCACTTTTTCTTACTCTGTCACTACTTGTGGAGATTGTGAAGTAGATTCATTGACTGGTTAGGAATGACTTGGTGCATTCTACAACAGATGAACATGTATTATTGGAATGGAAACATCTTGCAACCAGTAAATTTGAAAAGAATGCATTTCTTCTTTTATGTTATGATATCTTCTGGGTTGCTAGCTAGAAACATGTTGATCTTCACTATGGAGGAACCAGATTGGAATGATGTTTGTGAGTTTATTCCTCATCGTTTGGTATCATGGTTGAGAAACTTCAATAGTAGATTCTTCTATACAGGTTCAGATTTAATGCCTTAAACTATTTTTCTTTTGGTTTTCTTGTTGTTAATTTCTCTTTAGATTTATTTTGGTTTATATTCTCTGAAACTCTTCATTTTTTTCACATTGTCATTTACTTAATGGAACAGGAACTTTAATAATACATCGATTTTTATCAAAATAAATAAATTTATACACGATATAAACTAGACAATTATTGATGTAATTCTTTTAAAATACTTTAATTTCTTCTAATTAAAATTTAAATTGACTTTAAAAATTATTTTTTCTTGTAATTAAACCATTAATAAATTCAATTAAACATTGAAGAATTCCAATTGAGTCATTAAACATTTTATTTCAAATTTTTCTCCTTAAAATAAATTTTCTTTATCAATAGAACTTTCATCAATGGAAAATACACTATCAATTCTTTCAATCTTATATATTTTAATTTTCATCAATCAGTCTTCGGTAATTTCCTAAGTTTTCTGGTATATTCTTCTCACTAATATATCTTTTTATTTTTTTTTTCAATTTTTTTTTAATTTTTGTATTGTTTTTTTTTCTGATTTTTTTGTTTATGTGAAGACCCAAAAATAGGTAATAATAACTTATATTTAGTATTAAAATTTTAAATATAATTTTAAAAAATAAAATTATTTAAAAGAGAAAAAGAAAAGAATTCATGATCAAGACAGGTACACACGTGATGAATGGAAGATATACTTCATTTCATCCTATTCATTTGGATGATGGTTATAAAAATCATAGTTTTGAAATCCGGTCCGACCTGACGGGTCGACCGAGAATCGGCCGACCCGAGATTAAAACCGAGCCGAGTTGAAGAAAAAATAGATGAAGGAAAAACCGGTATTACCAGGTTGACCCGACAAGACCCAGTCAAAAACTCGGTTGCAATCCGTTGACTTTTGTCTTTTTTTTACTAAAACGATGTCGTTTTGATTAAAAAAAAAAATTGACCCGAACGCTCCTATAACCTGGTTAAAACCCGGAACCTGGACCTTGAATCGAGCCAGATCTGAAAACTAATGAATGCAAGTATATGAAAAACCTGCATCTACCTACGTTTTCGATTTAGGAGAAAATAGAAGCAATATACTCATCTTGCCATTGAAAATCCAACTCTCTATTATTTTTTTCACTTTATATCACTTATTTATTAAAAACCTTTGAACAAAAAAAATGTATAAATTAAATCATAAAAATGTTTCGAATTTAAAAGAAAAGATATAAAAGTTTTTAGACTTGCTACATTTTTCTTCATAGCACCAACTTTCTTTATTCTTGAAAAAAAAACAAAATAGAGGTTCATAATAGACAGCTTTTGTAATCCTGGAAGGTTTCAACCATAGTTAATTATAACCTGGGATCAACCCTATCTAATGATAAAATTTCGAGTTAATTCGGGTAAAAATAATTTTTAATTTTTTTTATTAAAAACAAATATAAAATAACATTATTTTAATTTAAAAAATTCATTAATCCACCATCCTAGGCTAGGTCACGAGTCTTATAACTTTTGTTTCAGCTAAAAATCATCAAATTATTTTAGGCTAGCATTTTAGTTTATATCAAAAAGTTTTTTCTTTCATATTTGTTTTATCACTATTACTATTTATTTCTAAAGAGAACTGCAAAATATAATGATTCAGAAGTGATACTATTTTGTTATTTTTACCTGACTTGTCATCTTAAGTTTAGCTCCCTCTAAAATATAATTCTGATTTGACTTCCGCCGATGCTTCTTTTTTCTTTTTCTTTTCTCTCCCTGTAATTTATTTCAGGATATGGGGATAGGTTGTAAGTTGTAGCTGCCAATAACTGTAAGAAGAATTCCCCTTGAAAGCGGCAGATATATATATATATATGTATAGCTGGGAATTAAATTAATTAATAATGCATTGCATACTGCGTCGCTAACGTTACGCGTATTTTTGAAATCCGTGACATTTCGGTTCTTCAGGATTAGGGTTTGGTTTTTGTAGGGCAAAAAACAGACCAATAACAAGAGATAAATCATAAACACGTAGAATGACAAAGACGCTTCTTCTAAAAAAAAACAAGTTGAGTAATAACAATAATAATAATAATAATAATAATACTTTTCTTTTCGTCCTTAATTCCAAGTATTTAATAATAATAATAAATATTTGGAAGGACGCGAAAAGAAAAGCAGATTGTAACATCATTTAATTTATACAGCTTCTTTTTAGTTTTGATGGTTGCAGCAACCTTAGGGTGTTGTTGAACCGATCCATCCATCCATCCATAGATTGGATGGTTTCTTCTTCTTTCTGCCAAACATATAAAATTAATTTGAATTATTTCTTACAAACACACTGTAGTAAGAATCTTAATCATTAAAAAGTAAGGAAATTAAGTTACATTAAGGGTGTAAGAAGAAGGAAAGATAGACAAAAATAATGATTCTTGCAATATCTACACGTTTCTGAAGAGAAAAAACTGTGAAAGATTTCCCAGGTTCCTCAATTATAATTAACCCACGGATAATGGGATTTTTTTTCATGGTTCCCCAGGATTTCGTCAAAGGCTGGCTGTGGCCCAGATTATAATTAATCAACTAGCCTATGTTGTGCCAAAAAACAAATACATATATATATATATAAACATCGACATGGATGATTCTTCCTTTCTCTATTATTAAACCTAACCTCCCTGAAAAACATGAGACAAAATCTAGATAATGTTAGATTTCCAATTTGCAGTACACTTAATTTTTTATTGCTAGAAGTTATTTTTATATTTATAATTTTTTATAATTCTTTGGAAAGTAATGGTGGTGGATTGGTGATGGTTGCTATCCATGCCATTCGGCTACCATTTTTTCCTTAATTTGGTTGCTTGCCCATCCTATTATTCTGCACACATAAACTAATTATAATTTTTTTTCTTTTTTAATAATCAAAATTTATTAATTGTAATTTCATCATTTCAAGTAATATTAATATGATATTAAACTTTAGTTTGTATTTTCTCATATATACAGAGTATAAATGAATATTTTGGTGGTGAATTGAACAAAAATTTTGTTAGTTAAATATAGAAATCAAAAGAAGAATGATTAAATTTAACAAACAAAAAAAACACACCCCACCTTGTTATCGGCACTTAAAACTTAAATTTCCCTATAGTTTTTACTTTATTTATTGGTTCCTGGTATTTTAGTATTTTACATTTTGGTTTAAAATTTAGTTTTTTTTAGTCCTTAAAAATTGTGAGAGAAAAAAGAAAGTCGCTGAAAAATATTAAAAAAAGAGAGTGATCAGAGTTTGATATTTAGGCTACTAAAAATAGCAATATTGATGTTAATGGCTTTGTCTTTTCGAAAAAAGTTCAATGAATGTGGTTTTGCCCTTTAAAAATAGCAAAAAAAAAAAATAGATCTAGTTCTTTAAAGTATTTTTATTTATTAAATTGTTATTCTTTTTAGAGAGATTAAATATTTGTTTGGGTTAAAAAAAAGGGTTTGTAAGGATTTCTAAAGTATTTTTAAATGAAAATAGATTAACAATGAGTTTTTAAAATCATAAAACTCATAACCAATTTTTTTTTATCACCATAGATGATTAGAAAATGTTGTAAGGTACAACGGTCATGTGTTATAATGAACGACATGTCATCTATTATACAAAATAAAATTAAAGTGGAAGGTATGTTGTTGCTTCTTAATTTTATTTTATTTTATTTTTGCATGCATCCATGCAAGCTTAGGCTTTTGGGTTGCTATTCAAACACGCTTCCCTAACCTATCTAACTCAAAAGGCCTAGTTTAATTTTTAAAATTTTAATTAATACTTTCCTTTATTTATTTTTAACTTATCTTTAATTATTTTATTTAAATTTTAATTATTATTCTCTCTTATTTTTTAAAATTATTTATTTATCTAAAATAGTATCTATTTTTATTTATTTTGTAATATTTTAAACAGATTATTATAATTTATATTTAATTTTTTTCCTTTTATATTTTATATAAATCAATTGTATTTACATGATGTGTTTATAAAAATAAAAGCCATTGGTTCTTGGCAAGAAAAAATAACCTCCAAGATAAAATAAATAAAATAGTATAAATTAAAAAGAAAATTGAGGTCAAAATTTTGCATATACTTAATTATATCTTTTACTTTTAGAAAAACATTATCTTTTTTATTTAATTATCATTAATAAAACTTTCATGGTTTACATGTTTATATTTTTTATAATTTATTTTATTATATATAAATAATATATTCACATTTTTTTAATTAAAAGGTTATAATACTTGAAAACACATCCATAAAATACATATTTTTTTATTATATTATAAATTAGCTTGGAAGACTACCATGCCGTAACGTTAATTACAAGATTAGTACTGTAGTACTATACTTTAACCGCTCTCCTTTGACCCCATATCCTTTTCTTCTTCTCACACTGTGAATCAAAACTGCAAGTCTCACATACTTTGACCACTTGCCTCTCCAATCACCACCTCCTCCCTCCCTCCATCTCTCTCTCATGGCTACCCCACCCTGATCTTTTGAGAGAAACCGCGAGCAGAAGCAGCTCTGTTTGGGAGATGAAAATGCTAGAGAAGCACCTCTCTCTGTCTCTTTTACTTCTCAAAGAAAACCCTAATTCACTTCAGTACCCCTCGTATTAGGCTTAAACACAGAAGGGAACGGAAAACACCCAAAGAGAGTGAACTTAATTCCATTTATCTTTTTATCTCTCTATCTCTTTCTTCTCTGATGGAACTATCAATTTCATGATCCGTGGGCTGTTTATTCCATTCTTTACAACAATAAAATACCCTTTTTTCGAAAGACAGAGTAAAAGCAAGCCGAACGCTGTCTTCTTTGCAGATCAGAGCTTTAAAGACAACTTGGGTACTTTTCTGATATAGCTCTCCTTGATTTTATCTCCCAGAAGATCTTTCTCTTTCTTTCTTTCTTCTTTATATTACATCATGCTTTGTTTTGGAGGTTCTTTCTCCCCCTTCTTAAAATGAGCTTGTGTGTGTGAGTTACAAGTAACATCAGCAAAAATCTCACTGCATACATATCTCTGTTTTCTTTTACGTCTTTCCCTTTTTGTTTCTCTCTCTTTTTCTTGAAGAAAAATGGATTCTAGCAATAGTGGAAGTATGCAATCCTCAAGTGGTGGAGATGAAGAGTATGATTCATCACGCGCTGAGTCAATCTCAGCTTTCTTGAACAGCAACAATAACAAAAACAACCCTTTCAGCCATGTTGGTCCCATGCCTCATAACCAACCGCCAGAACCAGACCATCACCACCACCAATCCCACCACTCTTCTTCATCTTCAACTATGTTTTTTGACCCTTTTTCAAACTATTTTGATCCTTTAGCACCATCATCATCATCATCAAGATCACCACTACAATCACTTACGAACCCAAATTCACTCAACAACCTTGATATGGTCTGGTCAAAGAACTTAAGATCTGACCCCAATTGCACTGATCTTGGTGGGTTCATTTCCTCTTCCTTACCAACCCAACAGTTCACCAACCAAACTCAAAATAGAACCACTTTTCAGTCTCTACCATCACATGGACAAGAAAGTGCTACAAGAGTTCCAGGTTCAGGTTCAGTTTCAGGGACAAATGATCAAGTCAGCAACACTGCAGGGATTAGAAACCCGAAGAAAAGATCAAGAGCTTCTAGGCGTGCACCAACAACTGTCTTGAGCACGGACACCACCAATTTCAGAGCCATGGTTCAGGAGTTTACAGGGATCCCTGCACCACCCTTCACATCCTCACCTTTCCCAAGGAGCAGACTTGATCTATTTGGGACTGCAGCCTCCACTTTGAGATCAGCTGTCTCTCAACATTTGGACCCTTCACCACCCCCCTACCTCTTAGGACCTTTTGCTAAAAAATTCCAACCACCTCCACCACCACCATTTGTCTCTTCAGGTTCTGCTGCATCATCATTTTCTGCTTCTATGGTTGATGCTATAGCTTCCACTACTGCAACCAACATCAATGGCACTTGTACTAACACTACCATTTCAAATAATATCCCTTTAACATCCATTAACTACCAACTACCTTCTGATTTAGGCCTTTTGAAACAGCCACATAACTTGCTCAACCTCAACGTCCAAAACCCAATTCTCAATTTCCACCCACTTCTTCAAGCCCCGCCCAAATACCCGCTTCCAGATTCGCCCAATATTCTTGGCACCACAAAACCACAACAAGGTTCTTTAGAAATTCCTTTAAATGTCTCACATCTGAAAATGGTTGTTTTAGAAGAGTTCGGGTTGAACCATGGCCATGTTAACACAAACCTTTCAGGCCTTCAAAACATAGTTTCATCATCATCACCCTCAGCAGATGTAACATTAGTGAGAAGAAGTGATCACAGCAACAGTCTTACAAACTGGGGAGATGGGGCTGGTTCAAATGAGGTTGATCATCATCATCATCAACAACAACAACAACAAGGTCTTTTAAGGTCAATTAATGGTGATTACAATAACTCAACCCAGCGTGTTACAAATGGGAAAGTTAACTTCTTGGCTTCATCATCAGATTTTTGTGGTGACCATAAGCTGGGGCAAGAGAATGTGGCTACAAGAAGTGAAGGTACGATGGAATCATGGATTTGTTCTTCTGATTAGGAATATAAATATCTTAATATATGATAATCACCATTAAGAACTATATGATAATGAGATCATAATCAGAGAGAGAGCGAGAGAGAGAGAGAATGAAGATGAAGAAAATAAAGCAAGAATGGCGGTGAGTATCAATGTTGATGCATGAAAGAGGAATATTTTTTGTCTCTCCACCTTAACCATGACTTTTGGTTAACCTAATTAGGACACTTTTTTTTTTTTTTTTTGTATTTTATCTTATTTCCGTTTTAATCTCTCCTAGTTGTGTAAATACTAGCTCTCTCCCTTTTTTTTCCTTTTTTTTTTTACATTTTTCCATGTATTAATTTCTGATCCTTGTACATCCCTATACAAACGATCATGGCCCTTTTAGTTTTCCTTTCTTGATAGTAAAATGCTTTTAGTTTAATTGTTTCTTCTATTAACTTCACAATTTTTCTCTAGGAATTGAAATGCGTTTATATGAATTTTTTTTTTTATTTGAAGCCGAATTTGAAACCTATTTTCTCTCCTGCATTACATAGTATGCTCTAATTTCTTAGCTAAATTTGATGACTATTTTTTGTATGGTCTTCACATGGCTTGTTGGTTTTTCTAGTTGACCATTACAAGGAGAGCATAGCATGAACAATGTGAAGGATGAAACACGGAACCCATCGAACTGTGATATTTCCTCGTATTTTCATCACTTGTGTGGTTTTTGGTTATCAAGAAAGGGGAAAAAAAAAAACAAAAACCCATGTTGTTTAATTAGTGCCACCTTAACCCAAAAACAAGAAGAAAAAAAACAAGACTTAACACATGAGTTTGGTATTTTGTCTGGTTTTGTTCCATCCACGATCGTAGGTATGGGATTTATCATTCTAATATCCCCTTGTTAAATAATGTTTTGTTAAAAAAAATTTATCTCCCTGATAAGTTTGTGTGATGCCTAGGGAGTGATTGGTGGCGGGATTTGGGGAGTCCTTAGCCGCCGCGATCTTTTGTTAGATAAATCAAATCTCTTCTTGTGGTGCTGTGTTTTTCTTTCTTTAACTCCTCTCCTTGTTCCTTTCGTTTCTACTACACGAATATCAGTTCTTACATGTACACTGTAGTAGCATGATTTTTTATGAAACTTTACTCAAGAATTTTCATTAAAAAATTCTATTTAATATTCTTTGAATATATATAATAGGAGTTATATATTTGTGAGATGAAGTATTTTAGTTGAGTAATGCTAAATTTATAATTTATTATAATGGAAAAGTTTAACTATTGAATATGCAGATCTTAAATCTACGTACTTACGGAATCTTTATAGGACATAAAAAAAAATTCGGGAAGATTTGTAGCTAAATTTTCCAGCAAACTTATTACGGACAAGTAGCTTTAATTATTTTTTCACAAATTTAAGAACGAGAAACTCCTTTCTATTTAAAGCTTACAGATTTCCACAGAAAAAATGGTTAAAAAGTTTTTGATCTTACAAACTTTATTTCAATTACTATTGTGTGTTTCTGTTTACCTAATGTTACTTAAGTTTGCTGACAAACTAAGTCATGTATGTATGGTAATTGGAAGTTTTGATAGAATTACATAATGTTTCTTTTGAATCTTTGTGGAAAAGATATAATCAGATCAACTTTCTTCATATATTGAAATTATTTCTTAAAAAGCATAAACACATCATCTACATCTAAAAAATATATATTTAAAAAGAAAATTATGCTTGTAGCAGCATATGCAATACATTGTCAGTGTAAAGGCAGCACCAAGTAGAGACCGACGGTGCCTGTTGGACAAAAGCTCCAGTTCCATGCTGGTTGTTGAATACATTAATAAAATGCTAGGAGGTATTTAAAAAAAAAAAACTTCATGTGAAAAAATAAAGCTTTAAGAAACCATGGACAGGCATTAGAAATTGCATAATCTCGCTTTCCAAGTGATCTAGTTTGCATTTGAGGAATATTTATAATTAGATATCGGAACATATGATTTGATTATCACAAAGTTTACATTGAAAAATATTGGTGCATAATCAGCTAAAACCAAATTTTGTGAGATTCGCAGACAAAGAATGTGTGGACAAGAATAATATTTAGCTGCAACTTCGCTTTTAAAACTCCAGTAATACGGGATTAGTAATATTACACGTATTTTTTAGGTGTATTACAGCTTTCTAGATACTTGATTGAAAGTAACATCTTGTTCAAGGGAAGCAAAAATATTTTTTTTTAAGGCTTCATAAAGTTTGTCGATATTGAACTTTTTGCACACACCCTGTTACCACCAAGTTCTTCACTGATTAAATCAGACTGCAACTTAAAGACTCTAGAAGATTTTTATTCTCTGTAATTAGTCGTTCTCATGCAAATTATGTTCTGAATTCTAATAGATATTCTGTGTTTTCTAAGATAAACTACTCCAGATATATTTAGAAATCCAGTGATAATTATTTACTCTCTTTAAATGCCAAAATCCATAAAAACTTGCTAGCAATATTTCAAACAAGAAGCCCAGGCATCAAATCAACCATGGGAAGATGCTAGCTTGTAAAAAAAAGAAAAAAACCTCAAATATTTACCACCCTTTCAATTAAATGCAATGCATAAGCATGCAGTCATGCCAAATCCACAGGTTTTGCTTCCATAACGAATACCATCATTCTTGGTTCGAGCCACCCATGCAATGGACGCGAAAGCTTAAGCAAAGGCTAGGCCTACCATTTAAAGGCACTTATTATCGTATAAAAAAAATTATAAATATTTTGTCCGGCATTCAGATCAAATTGTAATCTTATTTTTTAAAAAAAAAATCCGTGTAGATGTAGATGTAGATTTAGGGTTCTGTCAGAGATGATACCTGACAACAGATCATTCCCGAGAAACGAAATTTGTTTTTTAATCGAGAAGAAGCACAGGGCCAAATAGTAGAATTTCTCAAAATAAGAGAAAAGGTTCACATAGCTAATTAAGCAGGCACTCCTCTGAAAAAGTTATCATGATCAAAAGTGGGCAATATCTTTTGCATGAAATGGAGATATAAAACTAAAAAGTAGATAATCTTTTTTTCATCCCATTGATTGATAGATCATGATCTTTTTCACTTCAATTATACAATATCTACCACTGCCATCTTTGGTATTTAAAATTTGAATGACGAGAAAGGGCCGGATATGGTTATGTAGCTAGGGAGTGGTGCAGCTTCAAAATTTTGTGAATCTTTTGCTAAAGGGGAGGCATGTATATATATGAATTATGAATGGCTAATATATAGGATTCTGGCTATAAACTTTTATAAAGGGTCCCCTTCCTTTCTCACTATTCATCCATGTTTTATTTATCCAATGCTTTCTCAAGGAAAATAAATTTCAAATGATTAGCCATGGGATTTTGGGAGTTATAAAGGGCCAGCCACAGGCAGGCATTTTGCTGATAGACGGAGAGAGAGGAGGGTGGTGTGACTTGTGACCCTTCTTTTAGCATCATGGGGTGGTCCATGCCAGTGAATATAACTATAGCCTTTGCTCTTTAGCAATGATGGCTCCTCTCTTGCTCAGCTCTCACTCTTCACCATCTCTCAGCCCACAGGCTTATGTCAAAGGCTGAGCAGTTTCACGAACTGGCAAAGACATCATTTTTTCACCCTCCTTCTCTGTACAGAAATATTAAAATGGCAGTGCCCTACATTTTCTAGCCAAGCTCAAAAAGATGTACAACTTTTGACATCCTCGTCGAATGGCTGGTTCCCTCCATTTCCTCCCTTGAAGCCATTCCCTCATTTGAAAAAGCATATATTCAAGTGCCCATTACCGGAAACTCTCAAGCTTTCATATTTGAAGGATAATAGTATCATATTCGAAAGTCCACGTCTCATGTTTAATTTTGGCCAAGTTTCTTTCCTAATACTATATAGTATACATTAAAAAAGAAAAGAGCAGAGAAGAAACCAGTTGTGGCTAGAGCTAGCCCCAGTGCCCAGATCCAATCTTATTACTTACTTTTTGACTTATGTGCACCTCAACTTTGTAGCATGGGTCTCCTGATCAACACATTAGCTATGCATCTATATATGTAACACATGTCACGTCCATGCCTTCTATGTGTGTGTGTGTGTGTAGACTATTCAACCAAAATGCCTAACCATCTAGGGGTAAGGTCTAGCTTTTTATTGTCGTTTTAGATTATGTTCGGGAATAAAATTGAAATTAGAAGGAAAAAAATAAGGTGATGTGATTGATATTGTCGATCCATGCATTGTTTGGATAGAAGAGGAAAACAAAGAGCAAGAAATTAAAAAGAAATCAAATTTTTTTAAAAAAAGTAAACAAGGGGAAGATTCTAAAAAAATTGAAATTATTATTATATCTCAATTCCTAGATCCACCAATCATCTATAAAAGATAAAAATATTATCATTTTATTATCAATTTCTTCTTCAATTATGGCCCAAAATATATTTTTTATATTTGTATTTTTTTTATGATTTTTCATGATTTAAAAATAAAGTAAAAATATTGAAATGATTGAAATTAACTAAACTTATTGAAAATACATATTTTTTGGATTTTTTTTCTAATTTTTGAAATGTGTATAAAAATGAAGGTAAAGAATTAGGTTACAATAGACCTCACATATAATTTGGCTTTAAAAAACCCTTTTACATGTTTTATAAACTAATTCCAACAGTTTAGTCCTTTAAGGATAGAAACTTGACTCTCTATCTCTTTAAGAAATTGACATGTTTGGCTCTCTAATTTTCTCAAAACAATTTTAGTTCAATCCTTAAAAACAAATTTTAATTATTTTTTACCTATAGAGGATATACACCGTAACACATTAATTTAAATATTTATCTCTATATTTATGTTAAAAAAAAAACTTCCCTTTAAACAATTGATTTTAGATTCATCTTTACTAACAAAAAAGAAACTCCACACACGCTAGAAATAAGTGAGACAGTCTAGGGCTAGGATGTCTCATTGTGTTTTTCTGGTCGTTGTATTTCTCTTCTTCGATGTATCTTCAGAATGAAGATTTTATATTTTCATATTAGAACCTATTTTTGTATAATTAGGTAGGAGTTTTATGAAGCTAATGTGCTTACAATTAATGTTTTAACTCTGTTTTTCTTTATTTTCTTTTTCTGAAAGCTAGCTTGTGCCTAAACAAATTGATAATTTGATTTTAACTTAATTGTCATATGCTTAATTACCCTCAGCTTCATCATCGAACCTCATGAATTTCAATTCTTTTGGGTTATCACAATCTCATTACCTAAACTATGAATTTTAGAGATTGACTCGCCTCTTATTATCTATAGAGGATATACACCGTAACACATTAATTTAAATATTTATCTCTATATTTATGTTAAAAAAAAAAACTTCCCTTTAAACAATTGATTTTAGATTCATCTTTACTAACAAAAAAAGGAACAAGTGTTAGAACAAATCTTTGTATAATTAGGTAGGATTTTTATGAAGCTAATGTGCTTACAATGTTTTAACTCTGTTTTTCTTTTCTTTTTCTAAAAGCTAGCTTGTCCCTATCCCAACTAAAACGAATTGATAATTCAACATTAACTTAATTGTTATATGCTTAATTACCCTCTGCTTCATCATCGAACCTCATGGGCTTTAATTTTATTGGGTTATCATAATATCATTATCTAAACCATGAGTTTTAAGAATTGGCTCGCCTCTTATATATTATCTAGATTACATTTCTTTCGCACTATTTAAGAGTAGCCCAGGCCTTTTGTTATTCAATTTTGTACCTCCATGAATTTTTTTCCCTTTGCTTCATCTTTTTCATTTAAAAAAATTATTTGTTTGCTATTGTTGTCTATTTGTTTATCATTTAATTAAAATTAAACTAACTTATTAAATTTGATATTTTTTTACTTTTTTAAAATACATTTATGGTACCTAAATATTATTTTTTTTTATAAAAAAAAATCATAAATTCACAACCTAGCGTAAGCAATACCTAGTTTAGGACTAAAATTAGTCAAGTAGGTACGCAAACGAAGCTCTATAAAATGAACTTAAAATTGATGAGGTGTCAAGGCCATCGAATTGCCTTTTGAATTCATCCCATTTATCACATCATCTATTTCTTCATTTGATAATACCGACATTTCTACTGTTGGCTGTAGCAATATATTCCTGCGATTTAAATGATAAAAAGTTATGAAATTCATAGAAAACTTATTGGAGATCAGATGTTTTTTTCTTCCTTCAGCAACCCTAAAAACTCTCGCGAGTCAAATTTCTTAGCTTCTCTGGTTTGCACACCTTTTAAAAGATCAAATTTCTTTTCTTTTCTTTTTGGTTCGAGAATGTGTACACTACTACTTAAGACAGGACGTGAGGATTTAAATTCTTTCAAAAGGATGAACATGCTGAATTTCCTTGCTTTATTTCTTTTTCCCACTTTTTCCATATGCTGATGGAGCTTATGTTCTTGGATTCGTTTCGAGCATCCGTGGCGAAATAAAGAATTATATATGAAGATACTCTTGTGCACTATCTGACGATCTAAATTTATATTGATTTTATTAATCGTCTAATTATACTACATGTTAAATTTGATGATGTGGTGCCAAGAAATATTCCCCCATTGATAAATCTAATTGCTACGACTTCCTTCGGGAAGACTTTCGGAAGTAAAATTCGGTTTAACAGTACCTCCAATAGTGTGTTTTTTAAAAATAAAAAAACAAAAAACTATTTTCAAACTTTGTTTATTTAAAGAAATATAAAAATATTATTTTCCATATATTTTTAATTAAAAAACACTTTTTATAAAAACAAAATAGCATTACAACACACGAATGTGGTCCTTATTTAACATCATTGCTTGTCTGCCTTGGTGGGATCCACAATTGTCTGCCACTACCATGAAGTTAAAACACAGCAAGCATAGTTTCTACAAAGCAAGATGTCCCTTTTTATTCCCTCCAAATCAACTAACCTCCTTGATTAGATTTAACCACAAGAGTTTAAGGTTACAAAGAGACGTTTTACATCATTCGGAAACAGATCTTGATGCTACCCATGTACAATTCTCGCAATGATTAATGACAGTTTCTGGGCCTGGTTTATTGGGATTTTGATGGCTTTCTGCAGAATTCCACATAATAAAGCTAACTACGATGAAAAGGCCGGTATGCTAAGTTTGTGGAAAATCTTGGAATCATTTCTTTGAAACTCTTCAGATTTGCTAGTGGCCCGTGTAGGTGCCTTATGATGAGGAGATAATGTCATGGCATAGGCCGGCTGGATGCTTGGAATCGAACAAGAACATGTATGTTTGCAGCTGAGCTTTACATGATCACAGTTTTTCCAAGGCAATAAAGTTTTTTGTAGGGTAATGAAGGTAGAGTTCGAGGAGAAAAGAGAAGGATAGTATCGCTGGAAGAGAGAACATTTACAGTGATGACTTTCCTACAGAATCACAGAGGCATGTCAACTTTGTAATAAATATTGGAGTGCTCTTTGGATTAGATTTGTCTGCCAGCAAAAGCCCACAGCAAGAACACATTGAGAATGTGGCACCAGTTACAGACAGAGGGTTGTGTGGACCCTTCTCAAAACCACCCCGTCCTTTCCCTCATCACGTTTGCTCCTCCTTCATCATGCCATTTCCCATAGCCCATATTAATTAATATTAATGTATCATGGCGTGTGAATCAGCTTAGGAAGCCACATCATTCCTGGGACCCACTCTCTCCCCTTGGGGCCTGGCCACACAAATATTAGGGCAAACCTGAAAAATGTCCGCATAGTAATTATTGGGTTAATATTAATTTTAATTTCAAAAAGAATTTATATCGATTTATTTTCAGATGATTTTGATAATTTTTAACCGAGCTTTTTCGTTAGAATTCTTTGACACAAAACATTTAGTCTCCATTGAAACAAAGTCCACTCTTCAAAAAAAAAGAGAGAGAGTAGTATGTATTGTACGTGGATATTTTAGACATATTTATATAGAAAAATATGCTTAATTGAGTGCTTTAAAACCTAAACACTGATTTTAAAAGAATGGATAAGAAAGATGCTTGTATTAATAATTGAAAAAAAAAACCCTCAGGTCATCCAAAAATGTCTTGCGACGAAAAGTTACTGCAGGCTTCGGGAAATTCATTATTAAGTTATTGTTTCGTGTTATCTATGGATTGGATAAAAAAAATATTTAATATAAAAAAACTCAAATGAAAAAAAAACCCAACATGTGAGTTTATTAGATAAAGTTTTAAAATAATATTTTTTTATAATAAATATTGAGACACCAATTGGATCTAAAAATTTATTTTCAATCATTTTTTACTCAAAAATAACTAAAAAAAACACTATCCAACCCTTTCTAAAACATCTAATATAACCCTAAAAACCCAAAAATAGGTTAAAAACAAAAATTTAATCCAAATTTAAAAAACTCTTCAAACTCAAATCTACTATCTCATGCAAGTTCAAAGACAAAAACCACCATGTTTAACTCCTCTATTTAAATGAAACTCGTTGATATCAATAACATCGATTTTCATTGCAAAAGAATGGTTAAATTGATAAAATTTTTTTTCCTTGTTATTTTCAGATGACTTTCTCTCTTCTTTTTCTAACTCGCGAACCAAAATGCAACAAAAATAAACTTTCATACCAGATTAAACTTAAGAGGAATAAAAGTACATTTTTCCAAAAATTATAGAGTGGCCATGTTATTTCTCTTTGTTTTACACTTTATTTTTATTTTTTTAATGTGTCTGTCCTTAAAACATTTTGACAAATTAATCAATAGTTTGGCCATTAAACACTGTGATTGAAAGAAAAATATTAAGGAGCGAAAAAAAAATTGGTCAGTGAAGCTACAGACGTTTTAGTATGTTTAATAATTTGCCAGGTTTGTCTGGCCTTGCTAGTGACTTTAGGTTATTAAGGTCATTACAAAGCATTCCTAATTATTTAAGTGATTTTTGGATTCGGCTTAAAGGCCCCAGCTCAACGTTAATTTCGATGATGGGCTTTGAGCCCAAATGGCATTGAAACCATTTTGTGTTTTAAGTGTATCCAAATTTTGGAAAGCAATCCTTGGACCTCAAACCCTTTTCCAGACTCAATGGGCCTAAAATGAACACAGCCCAAAAACGAGCCTTAAATGAACAATTTATATTATAAATCTTAAAACCTCTTCGGAGACATGCGATATTATGAGTATTAAAATTAAATATAGGTTTTAAGTCAAGTGCCTTCCTATCAATCACATTCAAATTCAAATTTAAATATATCCTAAAGTCCTAGGCTCATCAGCGAGTTCAACTCACTCCATTTTGATTACCCCTCAGGCCCAATGAGAAGGCAAAGACATAACCCACGAAGAAAACAATTCTAGGCCAAGCCCTATTTCACCAAAATCTCAGTCGAAACCCGCAGAAGAGTACCATACGCAAAAATACAAACACAGTCCCTGAAGTTTTACCAACATGTCAAGCATAAAATTCTATTTACACGCAAATACCAAATAAGCACCTCAAGAATGGGTAAAGGTAAAAAAATTCCAAAAAAGTCCTCTAACTCCAATGACCATGTGATAATTAAATTCGTGACATTTGGATTCGTGTCATAGTTGATGAAGTCGCGGAAAACTTCTCATGGAAAATTAGGTTCTTTATGTTTGCGAAAGACATGTGAGCTAGGTTTTGTGGTTGAACTTGTTTCTGGGCTTGAGTATTCCTGAAAATAAGTTTCACATGAAACAAAAAACTCTCTAATACTTAAGATTCTTGCAATGTTAGAGAGAGTGTCTTGCAATGTGAGAGAAAATATAGAGAAATATTTTGTGAAAACTTGCCTCCTTTACATGATGAACTAAAGTATTTATAGATTTTGATCACATCAATTTACCTTAAATGTGAAGAGTGGCATAACAAGTAATTGATGGAAACATTGATATCCTATATTGATTGTAAAGTCTTGCACTATTGTTGTTTTGAATAACGGTTAATATCAATGACATGTTAACTTAGAAATAGTCAATGGTTGAGAAACGTGTTGCAATAGGTGCATGTTTGTACTTCGATTATTGGTAAAAAGTATGAGCGCTCGACCCATAAGGGAGTTTATACTTGCATGGAATTTGTAGAAAATATTTAAAAAGTTTGTGTATATGGGTGGTTTAGGCGCCATTTTTGATTTATTTGGAGTAAAAAAATATATTAAAATATGTGAAAAGGCTAAGATTTGTTTTTAACGTGGGTGTCCGAGTCAGCTTGTGCGTACCTCGACTAATCCCACGGGTCCTAAAGTTAACGACTATGTAAGCCTCCAGTGGCCCTGAGGTTTATGGGACTTGAACTAGTAACTTTTAGGAAGCAAACTCAAAACCTGATCAGTTAGGCTACACCCCTCGTGATTAAAACTGAGAGTTTTTAAAATTATAGGTCGAGTCCAAAAGTAATTCTTCGAGATAAAAACAGAATAATAAAATATGGGGAGCCATTTCGTTCATGTACTAGGTTGTTTAGAGATTTTTTTTTTTTTGAAAATTTATCCACCATCAATGGTTAACCAACATATCAAATTAACGGTTAATGGTCATACTTTGTCGATGATTAAATTTATCATGGGTATAATCAGTTTCCTATTCCAATCTAGAGGTGTGAGTTAACTTGAATAAGAAATTAACTTGATGTTCATTGTTTTCCAATACATGAAAGTCACTTGGGCTGCTATATACACTATCTAAAGTGTACATATGAACAAGAAAAAGAAAGAACCTGGCGCAGAATTAGTTATATTTAAATATAGTTAATGGAAAACGAAGAAACAGGAAGGGGTGGTGGCGCAGTTGGCTAGCGCGTAGGTCTCATAGCTTCTGAGTTATCCTGAGGTCGAGAGTTCGAGCCTCTCTCACCCCAATTTTTTTTTCTTTAACAATAACCAAGGTTTTCTCCTCACAGCTCAGAATACAAGAACAAAAGGTAAGGTTGTTGCCCATATTTTAGCTATTATCCCAAAGAATAATTAATAAGCAAGTGAACCTACCTGTTAAAAAAAAAAAGACATTAAAAGAGGGAAAAAACCTGAGTTCGAGCCTCTCTCACCCTTTGTTTTATTGTGCAGAAGGGTCTTTATGAATATTTCGAACTCTCTCTTTTATTCTTTTTGAGGGTCTCCATATCTAAGAACTCTTGTAAAGACCATAAATGTTGGATTTCGGAGCACATGATCCTCATTTAATTCCAAACTTTGTATAGTTTCCTCGATTTTTAAAAAAACTGGACAGCCTCTTTAACTACGAGTAAATTGACCGAATATATCTGCAGTCTCACAGCGCAGGCCCTCTTGCTATGAACTGCATCAGCACCGACACTTTAAATGCTGCTATAATTTGGCAGCATTAATTGGAAGTACTTTCACTGTGTGTGGATTCAAAGTGGTATGTATTATCATGAGGGAAATCTATCCCACTTTCACTTTTAATTTACTTATAATGAGATCACATATAGCTTAGAAGATCGGTTATGCTCCCTGGAAAAAAAAAATAAAGAAGGCAGTGGAACACATTATAAAAAAATTCCGTAGGGTAAATGCCGCCCAGTCTTCTGAGTTTTTGAACAAAATATTTTGTATACATTGTTCCTTAAACAAATTTAGGTATTTACGTTGAATGATTGAGCTGACGATGCTTAGGGGTTAGAAACAAAGGAGACCGTAGCAATGAAGATGAGGGAGGTGCACAGAGGAGGCCATCACTTGGTGTCACTCCTCCTCCTCATATTTTCATTACCTCAGAAACCAACAGAACCATAGGGGGCGGAATTAGAGGGGTTGGTAGGGGTAGGTCCTGTCAGGAATTTATTTATTTATCAACTTTTTGTTTCAATAAATAAAAAAAATTAAGTTTTAACCTCCCTAAAAAAAAATTTAATTTAGCTCTTTCAAACTAAAATTCCTAACTTCACCCCTCGAACCACCCTCCCACCACCTACCAGCCACACAACCCTGGTCCTCTGTCTTTGAAGATCATAGCACGCAGCCTAGGCCTGAACAACACATCCACTTGGCAGTGCTTAACCAAACCCCAAACGCCGGTTATTGTTTTCTTTTTAAAACTTTTACTTCTTTTTGGATTTAATTGAAACATGGTGATGTTTTTGTTATTTGGGTGTTTGATTATAAATCTTTAATCTTCTCTTTGGCTTAAGATTTTTGCATTTTAGGTTATTTTTTGTCTTAGGTTTTGAATTGTGCTTTCTTTTGTTAAAGACCTCTTTACTGTATGTGGTACGTTTAGAAGGCTGTTGGAAATTAGGTTTACTAAACTGGACTGCACACAAAGAACTGCAAAAAAATAGCTTTTGTTTTTGCTTCTATCGTTAGCATGTCTTGAAGCTCCTATGTTTATGTGGTTTGGGCTTTCTATATTGATTTGATTCATTTAGATTTATGAGCTTTTAAGGACTTTAATGTAGGTCTTGAGTATAACTTCAATTCTAATCAAAATCTGTTAAAGGTTGTCTAGCTAGCTATAACCAACTCATCCGAGAGATGTCGATAGTCATGAAATAATTACTTACGATTAACTTCCTTTATGTAGAGTAGAGAGTTGAAATTGAACTTTGTACTGCTTTAGCACGAGACTGTAATTAATGCAAAAGCAGAACTTGGAGCCATCCAAATGTTAGAGGAGGTGCTGTAATGAGCAACCTCTGTCAATACCTCGTCTGAAAGAGAAGAATTTGTGCAACTAAAGATAAGATTATCTTGGGTTTCTCTGTTAGTATAGGATAGGTGGGGAAATGTAGAACAATCAGAGGCAATGGTGGTTTTAGCAGGCTGGTGAATGGAGTTGTCCACATAGCCAAAGACTTTCTGACCTTTGAGGTAAGGCAACATGGTGGCTTTCATTTAAACATGCGAGTTTAGTGAGGTTGATGGAGGAGGATGGATTAAAGATGGGAAGGTTGAATTCAGAAACAGTTGAGACTATGAAATTTTAGGAGGTGGACGTTTTAAAGAGGATTAATTCATAAGTTTTTCAATAAATAATGCTATTTTTATGGAATTCGATTCTAAAAAATCTAATGTTTTGAACGAGAACCTCGTACACTAAATAAATAATGACACTAATAAATCTCGTAAATTTAATAATTGGTGGAAATGTTTGGTTCAAAATCTCAACGGTGAGAAAAAGTAATGGGATTAATTCACATAGATTGTATGGAGGTTTCATGGATCCTACCATACTTGACGATAGGAGGTCATGAAAGTGACAAAATTATACAGATTATGGAACGCAAGAAATCCCCACCGCACTGCCTGAACCGATTCCAATACTATAATAATGAGCAGAGAAAGTGTGAAACGAACCCTGTAATGCTGGGCAGCGCAGCTGCGGGGGCCTCCTGCCTGATATCCTTTGGTTTTTCTTGTTCCCTGCTTGAATCAGGTGAGACGGCGATGGTGGATGATCTATGGGCCACTAGACACTGGTTTTAATACTTTTCTTTCTCTTTTTCCCAACTGGGACTGCAAGTCGTCTGTCAAGTACAACTAGGCGTCCACATGTCTAACGATTTCAACTCTTGGTCTCTTACATTTCCTACATAAAAAATTCCTGGAATAAATTAGAAGAAAAATAATTAACAAAAAGAATCCTAAGAGATCTTGTGGATGTAGATCATGCTTTGGTCTTTTAACAATGAGACCGACATCGATTCGATGTGTTTCTAATATTTTAGCTGAGGATTGTAATTTAATCTGAATTAAATACTGATTTGACTTTATTTAAATTAATTGATATTTTTTAAATAGTTATCTTACTTCATAAATAATATAAATATTATAAAATCTAAGTTGAAATATATATTTATATTATAAAGAAGTATTTGTAAAAAATAATTATATTTTTTAATGCAATATTATATATATACATATCTTAATATTGACATAAAAAATATTATATAGTTAATAATAAATAATAGTTAGATAATAAATACCCAAAATCTAATAAATAATATATAATCTTATAAATAATAAATAAATAAGATATAAATATCGAGTAATTTTATATATATCTCAGTGGTGGTATAGAAAAAAAAAGACAAAAAATAATAAATTTAAATATGTATTTTGTTTCTGGTAATCAAAGAAAAAAGCTTACACGGTGCAATTATATTAGTAATCATTTAGCTATCACATCAACAGGTGTGCTTAATTAAAGTAATTATGTTTATGGATTAGTTGAGCATTAATATCTAGCTGTAATTTTAAAAAAATTAGTTTTAAATAATTTTTTATTTTTAAATTATTTTAATATATTAATATCAAAAATAATTTTTTTAAAAAAATTAATTTAATATATTTTCAAATAAAAAATATTTTAAAAAATAATTTGTATTTCACTTACAAACAAATCTTAAATTTATGGAACTTCAAGTTTAAATTTAGTCTCACTCTAAAAAATAAAGTCATCAATTGTAATTTAGATATTTTTTTTAAAATAAATACCTTAACATCCTATAATTTCAACCAAATTACAATTAATTATTATAATTTATAAAATTACACTTTATATTCTAAATTTTATAGAAATACTAACACTTAAAATTCTCCCAAAAAATCAACAAAAAATATCTAATTATTTACAAAATTATTATTATTATTTTTCATTTAATAACTAAAATACTTTTATATTAAATATTACAATTTTATTATATAAAAAAAACTCTAAACAGTAAACACCACCCTTACTTCGTCTTTATCCTTTCTTTTCTCTTAAATTGCCTGGAGATTTAAAGTATATGCTTAACATTAGCATTATAAATAAACAACCCAAACTGATTCAACTCAAATCCAAGGCATTTGTCTTCCCTGTTATTCAAATAAATGGAAGAGTGGCAAATCCACCATCGCTTGGTGCATCTATTACTTTGTCGTTTTCCAAATTTTCAAGAGAAAGAGTGGGGGGGGTTGGGCTCAAAAACCTAGCCATGACTGGTTCAGGTACCAGAGACATCAATCGAGCCAAGAGAGCATGGATTTGGCCTCTCCAAAAATGCGCCAAATTTGACGTTTCTCTTGTGGTAGATTTGGGGTGGTGTGGTTGGAGTTTTCTATGTTATTGATTCTGGGTTTGCCAAGCTGTTAAGAATCATGATGGGTTTATGCAGAAGTTCTGAAATTGAAGGCAATACTTGATTTTTCATCCGATAACCACCATTTCCTATATTATTAATTAGCTCATGCATCGATTGCTTGATAGTTCAAGTAGAAGTCCTGTTTTGTCCCTAAAATTGACAGTGATTAAAGATTTTAATTTCCTTGTGTGATCTAAAATTAATTTTGATTAAGGATTTTCTGTTTATCTGTTTAGAAGGAGAAGAAGACATGGTGGATGTTGTGGTCATTGTGTTTCTGGAAAGGCTACTGAACATTTTTGTTTCATATGAGGAGGGAGAGATTTAAGGAAATAATGCAAATTAAATAAGATCGGAAACATTCCAGTGGAAGAGATGCATTTGAATTTAGCAGCCGGTCATTGGAAGGAGCTTGTTTTGTGACTCCTAATAATTCATCAGCTGCAACTGCACTGATCAGCAAGTTAACTAAGGTTGGTTTCATCGATTTAGGCCGTGTTTGGAAACTCAGTTAAAATCATATTTTCTTAAAATATTTCAAATTGTTTTGACATGCTGATTTTAAAAATAATTTATAAAAATAAAAAAAAATATCATTTTAATACATTTCTAAGCAAAAAACACTTTAAACTGCAACCGCTATCATAATCTCAAATAAACTTCTAATATTAGTATTTAAAATAAAGAAGTCATTCCGTAGTTAAAAAACACTGTCTCTTGACATACATAATATTATACTTCATGATTATTATTATTTTATTAAAAAATATGTTAGCAATGATTTTATATTTTTATTATGTTTTTTTATAATAAAAACTTAATCTACCCTGGAATGTATCACAAACCAAAATTTGGTTTAAATACTACTTAGCTTTATATATCTAGCTTAATTATTTTCATAATGTTTTTAATTTTGTTCACAATCAATGAAATTGCTACCGGCATATAATAATTTTAATTTGAGATCAACTTTCATTTATATATATATAGTTAGGCATCATCATCAAACAAAACAAATATTTTTATAATTAATAAAATTCAAATGTCGTTTTCTTGATTTCATCATTTGAAATTATTAAATGACCAATACTAAACTCATATGAAGTTTTGTTTGGCATGATATGATATAATATAATTTTGTAACTGTCAATCTTCAATGATTGCATATGGTGTATATATTTCATCCAACTTTTTAAATAGTGTTTCATATTATTTTGTATTTTTATATTTAATTGAAAAAACATGCATTTTCCCAACAAAAAAAAAAGCATTAAATAAGAAAACTGCGAGTGTTCCAAAGGAAATGAAGTTATATCTTGATCCAAGAAACTTTGATATAATTTGTGTAAAAATCAAAATAAAATTGATGTTTTAAAGATAAAACTATGATGGTCCGAAACAACACAAAGGTTTGAATACACCTAATTTCTACTAACATTGCCCACTTTCAAGAAAACAACAAATCAAAAGCATTCCTCAACTCTCACATTTCAAGAGATTTTCACGTGAATTCATTTTGTTTAGTCAAATCAGGTATAATAAAGAGGTATGGTGGAATTCGTAAGGAATTGATGCAGTAAATGACGATAGTGGGATCGAGTTGAAATTAATAGATTCGGTTGATTTAATAATTTCTCATCATGATCAGATCTCAGCTACCCTGCCGGTGATCCATCCTGTGAGCAAAGAAATTCTTTATTCTTTCAATAAATGGCAAAAAAGAGAGTCAATACTTCACCCCGTATATTTGGTCAGCTCATCCTCTTCACACTACAAAGAAAGGGTTTTCTCAAACCCAAAGAAGGAACATGATAAGCTACAAATTCTAAGACCTAAAGCAGTCAGATTTATTTTATTAACGTTGAAGAAACAGATGCCGACCAATGGAGTCATGGTCTGAACCCAGTTAGTTAATAAGAGTGTCGCAGGTTGAGGAACTGATTAGCCTAGAAAATTGTGTCCCGTGAGTGAAAGTATGGTAAATAACCAGGGCATTATTTCTGGGCCTACACAGTGCCAGCAGAGAAAGCAGGCAGCAGCAACACCGGGACCTGTAAAACCGCGTTTTTTTAGGAAGGGAACTTTACATATTGTCACCATGTGACTGCCTGACCTCATCTTCTGCTAATTTCTCATCTTAAGTCTTCACTTCAATGAACATAAATAATACTATATAAATCCATACTTTCACTTAATGCTCTCTCTGGCTCCCCCCATCCCACTCTCTCTCTCTCTCCCTCTCCCTCTCTCTCTCTCTCTCTCTCTGAGTTTTGGATCCAGCATATCCAAGCTCTAGTTCTTATAAGTCAAGTCCCCATTAGATCTTTCAAGGCCAACAAAAACCTAGGCTAGATTGCACAAAATGGCTCCACCCAAGTACTTGATCTGTTTCAGTCTCAGACAGGTACCTCTGCTTTATCTTGTTTTGTTCTTGTTTACTTCCCTTCTCCTCTGTGCCTCCTCAGACAGTGATCAGCAGCAGCAGCTTCAAACCGATCGATTTCTTGTTAGAAGAAGAATGTTGGAAGTGGAAACATATGACGACCAAGTACCCAAGAAAAAAAACACCAATTTATCCTCCAAGAATCAAACCAAGCTCACCAGCCCTAGCCTATCTACAAAAAACCAAACCAAGCCCATCAAGACTGGCAGCCTATCCACCAAGAACCAAACCAAGATTACAAAATCTACAAACTCAACAAAAGCAACACTCACCGATTCCCAATCCAAGAATCAGCTTAAGAAGCTCAATACCACTTCTCAGCTCAAAAGGCTAAACTCCACTTCGCAGCTCAAGAAACTCAATTCCACCTCGAAAGCCTCCAACTTCACCAAATCCATTGCTGGTTCCACCAAGAAAACACCAGATCTACTCAAACTAGGCTCATCCACCGACAAAACAACCAAACCCACTTCCACAAAGCAAACACAATCCCTTGTAGACAAGAAAGTCGGTAACCAAGAATCCCAAAAACAAAACAAAAACCAAAAACAAACCAATGAAAAAAAGACCACTCAATCTAAAAAACAACCAAGCTGGATTGGACAACATGATGAAGATGATTTGGTTGCTGAATTCAGAGATCTTCCATCAAAGTTTCATCAAACTCTCATACCAGACCTTGAGAGAATCTCAATAACTTCCAAGAAGTATCTTACAAAAGCCAACAATGATTTGACCAGAGGGTTCAAGCCAATTGTTGGAAACAAGTATGCACCTACCATTGCCTCTATAGTCTCTTTTGCATTCATTCTAATACCTCTACTTCTTGTCTCTCTTATCTTTAACCACATCAAAGCTTATTTCTCTATACAAAAGATCTTGATTTTCATCCAAGTTTATCTCTCAATCTACTTCACCATTCTATGCCTCTCTTCATTAGTTACTGGGCTTGAGCCCTTGAAGTTCTTCTATGCTACTTCACAGTCCACTTACGTTTGCTTAATGGTTCTTCAAACCCTTGGCTATGCACTGTACTTGTTGTTGCTATTGATGTATTTGATCCTGGTCTTTTCCACGGAGTGTGGGTTGAGCTCAAAGTTTCTGGGCCTGGGTCAGACCCTGGTGGGCTACGCAGTTGGGCTGCACTACTACGTGGCAGTGTTTCATAGGGTTGTCTTGCACCAACCACCCAAGACTAATTGGAAGGTTCATGGGATTTATGCCACGTGTTTCCTCGTGATTTGTCTGTTTGCTAACGCTGAGAGGAGAAAGAAGGCTTACTTGGAAGAGGGTGGTGAAGAGGGTAAGAAGAACTAGTTCATGAAGGAATGATCCAAATGCAATTTCACCGAAGAAGCATTTTGAAGAAAATGCAATAAGGCTCGTTTTGTCATCTGCTTTTTTCCCTCTAAATATGTCTGAATTCTAGGTAGTTTCATTTGCTTCCATCTCTTGTTATCAAGAGGGAATGGAGAACACCACCACAATGTCTGGTGGGCAGTGTAATGCCACTGGCCAAGCAACCATGGTGTTACACCAGAGCATCAAAAGTAGAATAGAAGAATCTCGCAATTGTATCAAATTTCATATAATCCTTGCATTTGTACTACAAATAAGAATGAAACTAGTAATTTTACACTTTAATCTCTCCATTGTTACCATTTTGCATATGGGAAGGCGGGAGACGGTGGATAGTTTTTTCTATCTGCCGACGGTCTTGGTGTGGCCTGTCGGTGGGGCTTGAATATTCTGTATATGACACCACGTATTTCCCTTCGACAATAGTCTCTTGCCACGTCTCTCCTCTCGTGTACTTGTCGTTGCAAGTAGTTTTCCACTGAAGATAGCAGTGGTAAGTAGATGGTGAGAGCCCCAGCTAAGATCGATGTCCGGCGACTCTGATGTGATGTTGACTTTTAACCCACATTTGTTGACCTTTAAAATTGCACATTTCGAGCTCTTTAAGATTTCAAAGTTCATAGCACCAAGAGTTGAAAGAAGCCTAACTAAAAAGATAATATTACATTAAGATGGCGACTATGATATGACCTTTTGATTATTTTTTTTGTTTGTGCATGGAAGTTGAATTCAGAAGAATATACTAGAATGTAAAAGATATACCTAAAAAGTGCAGCCTCTATGATTATCCATAAGAACTGTTCTCCAAAGACTATCTTATCTCCATTGAATAACTTTATAGGGCATGAAGAAGATGTGCATTATTTTTTCCTATCAGTCAAGGATTTCTCAGAAGTTAGAGCGGGCTCCATGATCTCTTAATTCATCCTGTTTGTTTTCTTCTTTTTTTATTTATAATATCAACACCCGTGCTTTTTAGCTGGCTCTCTAAGAAAAAAAATATAATCACGTACATTATCTTTAAAATAAAAAGTCATAAATATCTTTTTATTATTATTATTCAAATGAAATGATTAAATCAGTTCATCTTCATTTATGCAACTAAATCAAGTCTTTCATTCCAAAGCATTCCAAAGTTAACACAATAGTTATTACTACAGGCTCGAAGACCCAATTTCGAGCATAATTAAGAAAATGAATTCCATATTGTCAAACAATTAAACTCAGAATTAACTTGGAAAAATTTTAAAAATATATATTTAAGATTTTAATATCTTATAAATAAAATTATAAAATAATTCATATGAATACATATTATAAATAGTTATCCTAATGAAAAAATTAAAATACTTAGAAACTTTTCATATGAATAGAAAATATATATATTAGTTATCCCACATGAAAAAATAATATTTAATAAGAATATCAGCTATAAAAAATATATTTTTAGGTTTTTAAAAAATATATATAAAAAAAAAACCAAGTTTAACTAAATTAATTACAAGCGCAGGTTTTGAATATTTAAAACCCAGCTAAAATCATCATTGATGAACCGTCAGGCCAGGTTTTATATACACCAATTTGATCAACTTCGAATACAAAGCAGATTCTAACTCTGTATGGTTAGGAACATTGCGGGTATATAAACATTTCTTTGCCACAAAAAAAATCTAAGGATTCTAACATTTCCATTCCCGATAGTATAGGATACTTGCTGCGAGAATAAAACAATCAAAGCAAAACATAAAGAGAAGATGGGCGGGTGCTCAGTTCTTCCAAATCAACAACCAGCATTCTCAGTGTTCAATTAAGCCTCAGTTATTCCTGATTTCAATACCAGTATCATTGATGAAGCCTCCTCATTCTGCAACTTCAACTGCAATATCATAGAGTGGCAATTTTTCAATTCCATGCCAAGCTCTTTTATTGCTGTTTCTTTGTTCTCTAGTGCAGACCCGTAATTATCCAGCTCTCCAGTTAGTTTCTCCAGTTGAGAGCTCCGGTCAGCTTCTTTAGCTTTAAGATTTGCAGAGCAATTTCTGTGCATCTGCTCTAAACTCTTAGCTTATTTTGCATTTTTTCCAAAGAAGAAGAATTTCCCACTTCCTGAATATCAGCCTCCTGAAGCATTTGAAATTGTCAGAAATTCTACTTTGCATTTCAAATCTGCTTTGAGCTTCTCGATCTCAGCTTTCGCCTCATCTAACCCTCCATAGATGCTGTCCATTTCTTCACAAATTTAAAAGAAACAAAACAACCTGTTCACAAGCAAAAAACTTCTTCATATAACAAATTGTTATGCCAATAGAGAACAGAGTACCACAGATACAAATATATTGAATATCACATTGTTGATATATCTAGAGGTTCATATCCAACAAACCAAATTCAATTAAATACTTTTTGACAGGATAATTACTCCTGTGATGCTATTTTTTTTCAGAAGGGTATTACATCTCATCTTTCAGATCTAATTAAGAATATATGAACAGTATAAAACACTACCATTAACAAGTTATTAAAATTCTAAAGACCACAAACCCTATTTCTTGCCTTTTTTGTATGTGATAACCCAAAATTTGTAATCTCATTGTTTATAAAGAACTTACATGTCAACGAGCAATGCCAGTATCTTGTTTCTTGATTATAAGAAATCAAACAAAACCCAAAATAATCAAAGATATAGTTTAATAAAAAAAATAGAAGTAAATCCCTGATAAAATTAAGAGAAACCCAAAAACAAGGAAACAAAGGGCTAGCTTAAAATGCTTTGTAACAACCAAAAAACCACGAAAACATATGCAAACCGAAGACTTCACAAATAAAGGAACTTCACAACTTAACGATTCTTTTAACGCTGGAAATAGCAAAAATAAGAGAAACCCGGAAAAAAGAAGAGAAGAGAAATATACAAAGTGTTCGACATAAAGCCTCTAAAAAAATAAAAGGGATTTGAGATGAGAGCGAGAGACCTATAAAAGGGTGAGAGATTTGAGACGAGAAATTAAGTGTGTTTTGCCTCCAAGGAGTATTGTCTGATGAACTCTATAGCACCACGGATCCTGATGAACTCTCGTGCAGGATCGCCATCGTTGAACTATTGATTGCTAGGAAAATTGAAGCCAGGAACAAAAGACAGAATCCAGATGCCATGTATAATCTCTTTTTCTCCCGCGACCTTCTCCTCTCTCGCGCCTTCTTTGAAAGTCAGTTGAGAATTGATACAGTAATAGCTGTTTGCAGTTTTTTTTTTTAAGTAGAAATATATCTAAATAAAAAAAAAAATATTTTTAATAACACTGTATTAAAATAATTTAAAATTTTTTAAAAAATATTAATTTAAAGTAAATAAAAATATAAAAGAAATTAATTTTTTTTAAAATACTTTTTAAAATATAAAAATAAACATGTACTAAAAGAGTATTAATATTTTTTTATTATTATTATTAACTTCCACTTTGCTATTATAGCTAAGGATTGGGTTAGGCTAGCAAGGACGTGGATTCTCTAAAGAGGCTTAGAATAGAGACTAGATAGGTGGTATCTATTATGTCACATGGGCCGAGCTAAAATTCTTTTAGCGCAAAAAATATGCTCGAGCGATCAAAGTGTTCTTAAAGGAGTGTGAGAAAAATTTGGAATTCTAATCATTAATCAATTTAATAAATTTGATTAATTTAATAATATAATTAATAAATAAAATACTTATCAGTATTATGAAAACATACTCTCAAAATATTTTTAAAATATCTCAAAGAATTCATTTGATAACAAAACAATAACTAAATGAAAACAAGATAACCTAATGAAAAAAAAAATTAAAAACTAAATTATTAAAAATTCAAACATGAAATCATTTTTTTCTTAAAAATGACAAAAGAACATGACTTAAGTTAGCAGGTTAATTTTGTGATCTGGTTGTGAGGACGACATACCACTATATAAAAGAAACTGAATAAAAAATGAAAGTCTAACTATTAAGAAAATTAAATAGTAAAATGCAAAAAAAAATTGATAATAAATTTTTATAAAAAAAAACCTAGGTTAACTTGACTATCTCGCAAACTGAAATATAAAAATGAGATAACTTCATTATATGGGAAAAAGAATTTTAAAAAAAAAATCAAAGTCGAATCGAGTTAATTTTTAAATCTGGTGGTATGGGTCATAAGATCGAGTTATCCGATAGAAACCAAAGTAAAAAAAAAAATAGGAAGAAAAAAAATTAACTCGGAAAACACTGTCATGTAATTTAGTTTTTTTTCTCAGAATAATTGATACTCATTTGGCAGCAGCAGGATTCTTAGTTTATCTCCTGTAAATACAATTTTCTATAGAAAATGGTGCGGCCTTTTCTTCCATGAAATGGAGGCACTTAAGTTTTCAGCTTTTCACAGTTCTGCCATGTATGTTCGAAGGGTTTGGGCACAGTTCTGCGGCCATTAAATCGAACAAAAGCACACTGATCTTTTCCATGCACGGTGAAAGTCAAGAGTGGGCGGCCCCAATTGAAATCATATGCAACACAATCACATGGGTCTGAAGACAGGCAATGAGTGGTCTGGAAATAAACGGCGATGCCCAAATCCTCTAAAAAAGAAAAGGAAAAAAAAAAGCCCGTCATGGTCATGGTGGTTTCTGGCAAGTCAAGTTTGGAGTTGATGGGCTCTGTTGCTGAATGGGTCCTCCACGTTCAAAACCACCTTTCTGTTCAACGGTCATACCCTCACTTTATCTAATAATATATGAAAAAGTTTTCACCCCCCCGCCGATCAAGAACTCCTCTGCTATTGGAAGCACGTTCAATCACTTCTTAAGTTCTTATTATTATTATTATTATTATTATTATTATTATTATTAAGTATATGGTTGAATAATAATTTTTTTAAAATATAAAATAATAATAAAAATATAGAGAATATATTAATTATTTTAGGTTTGATGGCAATATCAAACCAATGCTATTGGGTCTAATGGTCAAGCCAAATCTAAAATAGCATTGAGTCTAGCTATATAGACGGACCCTATAGCATTGGGCATAGTTTTTAAACTCAGTCCGGTCCAAGGCTCAGGTTTTGACCGGGTCACTGGGTCAATATTTTAAAAAAAAAATTCAAAACGACATCGTTTTAGTAAAAAACAAAAGTCAATGGGTTGTAATCGGGTTTTTGATCAGGTTTTGCCGGGTCACATCGGGTTTTTTCTTTCCCTGTTTTTTCTTCAACCCGGCCTGGTTCTAGCCCTGGGTTTGCCGAGTCCCAGGTCGACCCGCGAGGCCGGGTTTCAAAATTATGGGTTTGCCGGCCAAGGCAGATTCAAGAGCATTGGATCTAGCGGTCAAGAAGTCCAAAAGCTGTTGAGTCTGGCTGAGCAGCCGAACCCAAAGCTATTGGGTCCGGCTGGCACTATAGTGTCGTCCACCATGCAAACACTCATTGTCTATAGTGTGGTCCACATTGCAATGAGCTTATGTCCACAGCGCATGCACAGTATTTTTCTCATGCCTTTTAAAGTATAGCATAATTATCTTAGTTTAATAAGTTATTTTTTTAAACCATGTCCCGTTCCGGTCCCGGGTCAGCCGGGTCAACCCGCCAATTCCTATATAATCTTGGACAATACACCATCCCGAGCTAGGTGGAGGCCGAATGAGCTTCACGCATTGGGATATGTAGGGAGTTTTTGTGTGTTTGAATGTTTGATGTAGCGCTTACTTTGTGAATGCTTTATCTCATATATATTTCCACAAAACATTTATGTAGATAATATTTGAAACTCAAAGTAAACCATGATGAAGATCAATCATTTCTTGTGTATAAAACAAACATTTTACAGTACCTTAGCAAATTTATGTCTCAACAATGAAAGAATTGTTAGATGCACCTGAAATAAAACTGTACATGGTACAGTAGAATCTGAAATTAACACCAGCATAGAAAAGGAGAAGAAATTGAGGGGGAGAGGATGAAGTTTAGATCAATGGCGTGATGTTGAGGTGCAATTTTCTATATCCTAACTTTAACTTCACCTTACCGAGTTTAAAAGTAATTTATAAAACAACATATAATAAATTAAACTGGAGGAGAATTGCGAAGTCCACGGTACCAAATGTTGTAGTTAGACAGTGGCAATGTGAACTGTAATATTAAATTTACAGTTTTGCCCATCATGATAAAAACATTTGGCCTTGCTGGTGGGGATAACAGGGTCATTTACTTATTTTTTAACAGCAAAAATATGAGATTACCCTTGGAGCTGAAAGTTTAGAGCCGGCATCCAAGGGCATTTTTTACTTCCCAATTTTAAATACACGATAATTTCACTGGATTGCCCTTGAAGTAAAAAAAAATTCAATTTGATCCAAAAATATTTTTATGTTTTCACGTTGGTTTTTTTTGTTATAGCTTTAGTGGATCAAGGGGTAAAATTATCTTTTACTTGGTAATAAATACTATATAAAGCAAAGTAGTTGAGACGTGGGTTATTGCTGTGCTTTTTAGACAGAGTTACCTGGTGGCCAAACAACAGCTTTCGACTAATGAGATTTTTTTTAATTAATTTTTTATGAGTTTTTATTTTCACTATCATTTTATCAGATAAAAAATTAATTTTAATAAACATAGTCATTAAATAAAATTAGATAAATAATTCGTGTTGTGAAATCAAATATCTCGATCTATATTCGTCTCTCGAATTTTCAAGATACATATTTAATTATCGTTAATGATTTTTTTATTTATTAACATAAATAATTCTCATTTTATTTAATTAAATGTATTTATAAACTTTTCAATTTACATTTAATATTTTCTACATAAAAAAAATATTAAAAAAGCTTCCATGTTTAATTTTTTTATTGAAAAAATCTAACCTGCAAGTTTCTCCTGTATATCCCGGGAGCTAACACCTGTGATGATTAATTAATAATAATCATCAATTTGAAGCCTTTTTAAAAATAAAAGGTTAACATACTTACACTTTTATTTATTTATTTAACTTTACTCAATGGTGCAACGAATTTCTGCAATTCCAGAGATCAACAAGACAAAAGATCAACAGTCGCCCATGCTCAGCACCGAAGTGAATGTTCTCCAGAAACTTTGATGCATGCGTTGATATCACCGTAATTATTTTTTAGAGTCAAGTTACGATGCAGAACGTCCTGGTTCATCCATGGAGTGATTGTTTCTTGATTCCTGGCAACTTGTCAAGATGTCCAAGTGCATGCACACCGCCATAAAGTTAGGTCTGGAAGGGACAAGACAACAGAGACAAGACAGGACGGGATTAGATGCTGGAGACGATACTACTTTGTATTTCGTCTAGTTTCTGTCTTCCTTTGATCACAAACATAGGAAGACATCGTAAAATATATAGATAATGTCTAATTTATTTTTATGCACAATCTTGTGCGTGCTATGCTTAGAATATGGATCTGGAATTTTATACTTTGAATTTATACTTTGTTATTATTATTATTTTCTTTTTATATTATTTTTTATTAACATAAATATCCGAATTAGTTTGTGCACACCTCAACTAATTTCACGAATTTCAAAATTAACGATTATATAAATCTCTAGTGGTATAGAAATAAGATTATAATTTTTTTTATTGATTTAATAATAATGATAGCATAGAAATATAATAACATTAAAAAGTTGTAAAAATACATATAAAAAATATATTATGATATGTTTCATTGGGTGCGTAACATAAATAAAAACATAAAATCAGAAAACTAAAAAAACAAAATGCTAAAAAAAAACTCAAAAATGCTCCTAGACTTTGTCCAGGTGCACTCGGGTTCAGGTCCAAACCGTTCATTTTCTTCAAAGAATTCCTACACGGATGACGTGTTGTACGTGCATCTTCTTCTCCAACACTTCGAAATTTGGGCAAGCTTCCTAGATTTTGGAGATCTGAAAATTATAATGTCAAAACTTGCAATTTTAATAACTTTTTTTATTAAAAAAAAACACATCTAAACAATCTATAAGGCCTGTTAAAATCAAATCTAAACACAGCATATTTTTTAAAAACAAATTGTACACCAATTCAAACCCAAGGTCTCCGCCATCACTAGGATGCAAGATGTTGAGGTCAATGATGTGCATTCATGTACTGGGATGTACTCGTAATGCATGGAGATGTGAGATTTTGTGAACCTCATCGATATGGACATCAAATTGGCAGATCCAAAAATGCAGAGTTCATGAGTTGTCTGTGTCGTGGTAGGGTTCCTCTCGCCACTGTTCCTTTGCAGGGGGTCAAACTGGGACAACGGCAGCGCCGCAGCGATTCATCATCATTCCATATCAGTTGTAACTTTATAAACGCATTGCCGGTGAAAATTCCAGCAGATTAATAATATCTAACCGGTACAGTTATACCAGCACCAAAAAAAAAAACTCTAGCAATCTTTCTCAGAATTCGAGTCCTTAAATAATACTGTAACGAAAAAACTTGTACCCATCAGCATATATTACTTCTTTTTTACGAGACTAATTAAAGGCCATAGCTACAGTAACTCTTTTCATCAAGAAATAATGACAATATTAAAAGAAGGCAACAACCGCACCTGATAGGGAGAGGCCATGAACATTCATCAATATAACCTCAAATCAGAAGAAGTTACCAGAGGTACGTGGCCTTCTTGTTTGTTTTTATGATGAGAGTTTTCAAGCTTTAGTGAGTTGGTAGAAATTCTGCTGTATTTCCCATGCATCACGTACACTGTTCATTAGCTGGCTTCTGTTTTCTTTAGCGGAGCAGGAGCTTGTGTTTTGTCTTCCACAAACAATCTATGTATAGTCGGATGTGTAATAACTCAGTGAAAATCACTAGAATCTTAAAAAAAATAATCAAATCCTATAGTGTGAAGTGATAATGGTGAGTGAGTTTACCAGTTGAGTTAGCTGGTGATATTTTTTTTAGACACATGTACAACATCCAAAAAGGTGTGAGTATGTTACATAATATTATTAAAAAATTATTTTACTTTAAAAATTTAAAATATTACGTGAAGTTTCAATATATAATTTGTATATTTTTTTAATATATTTCTTAAGTAAAAAAAATTTAGACTTGAAATCTCTATATATATTTCACCCAAGAAATAATAAAATAAAAATAGAGTACGAGAAACTTGCACCCTCTGTTTTTTTTCTTTATATCCATACTCACATTTTCTTGACATTTATTTATTGGCGTAGCAACGGAGATCCATAATCAAATTTCATGGAGGCTTACTGACTTTTCTTTAAGTTCATGTGATTTTTTTCAAGATCATTTAATTAAATAAAGTACATAGTTCTTCAAAAATAAATTATTCTATACGTGTCAAACAAAGTTAATCAAGGTAAACAAATTTTTTCTTAATTTTTTTCAACTGGGCTAGCTCGTAAAAAGAATTTACCACCTCTATAGTTTCTTTGTTTTTTAAAAACACTCTCTTCTTAGGAGGAAACAAAGAGGGGCATTCGTGGCATTTCAAGTTTCTGCGATTCAAAAAGGGTAAAGGAGGACTAACAAGACCACAAAGAAAGACAGGCGTGTAAGAAATGGGACCAAAACCGAGAAAAACAAAGGCAACCACAGTGTTCTAGTTGGTGCAATTATACCTGGCCCATCCTCCAAACCTTTGCATTTCTATGTTCACATCTCCACGCGCCGCCGCCACACACACACAACTAATTTCAACTCTAGAAAGATTACTCATTTTTTTCAATCTAACCATAATCATCGTTGTCTCTGTGTGTGTATATATATATATCCTGTTTCTTTTTATATTTTAAAATTAATTTTAAAAAATTAATTTTATGTATGGATATTAAAAATAATTTTTTAAAAATAAAAATAATATTATTTTAATATATTTTTAAATAAAAAATAATCATTATTACACTCTCAAATACCCTTAATTTATTTAGTCAACATAAAATTATTTGTTTCAAATATAAGGGTTGAGATTTTATTCAAATCTCTAACCTACTAAATATCTTATTATATTTATTTATTTTTAAAAAAGTCACCTTTCATAGACAATTTAAGAAATAAATCCAAAATATAACGACATCAACAACAGAGACCTTTCCCCCGCTAGGCCACGACCTCAACAACACTTGAGGTCATGGCCTAGCGAGGGAAGGGTCTTGTTCCTTTCTTCTGCACCCGGGTTCGATTCTTTCTGTGCATGTCTATCACTCCTGCGGTGCTTTACTTGTTTATTGGGCTTGCAGAGTGTTTAGTGGGCTCAGAGATTAGTCATGGTACACGTAAGTTAGGCCGGACATTCCGGTTATAAAAAAAAAACGAGCATATGCATGTAATTAGGAATTTTATATTGTTTGAAGAGAAAACACTCATGTTAACGAAACTTTTATTTCTTTTAATTTGATAATATGACTTGTGAAAAATTTAAGCTAAAAATATATTAGTTTCGAAGACTTGCAGGCATCACACGAATTCAAACTCTATTTAATCTTATATTATACCATATAAAAAGAAAAAAAAGGATAGAAAATATTTTTAATCACACAATTAACGTCATCTTTCGTAGAAAATATGATCAATGCAATAAGTTCTATCATAAAAATAAAAATTAAGTTCTTCCAAGACTTAATTTCTGTACATAAAAAATGACCTTAAATATTGCCCAATGGTGATATTAAATTAAAAATTTCTTGAACTTTTTTATTATTAAAATACTAATTGAAAAATAAATTGAGATATAAAAAAAAATGCTAAAAGTAATGCGAAAATGTGAGAGAGTATATTTAGATTATGTTTGATATTATAGTATTGATTATTTTTTAAGTATTTTTTATTTAAATAATATATTTAAATAATATTTTAAAATAATAATAATTTATTTTTAGTATTATTATATTAAAATATAATTAAAATTAAAAAAAATTATTCTTTTTAAAATGTTCTCACAACATAAAAATAAATGGTTCCTTAATAAATGTGGCTTTGAAAGAAATGGATGTTTGTTTATATTTATATATGCTATTGCATTAAAACCAGGAAGTGGCAGGGCCGCTTAAAAAATAGCAGTGCTTGAGAGACTGCACTGTTTTCATTACAACAGCTACTGGGCCTCTCTCTCTATCTCTCTCTCTCCCCGCTGTCAGAATCAAACAAATCCGAGAACACCGTTCCCCTTTTTCTCAAATTCCACTTCTGTTTCTCTCTAGCCATTTCTCATTCTCTAACAAGAGCGAACTCAAAAAAGCAGGCCTTACTTTAATCTGCTTTCAGACAACACAGGAGAAAAACACTTTTTTCTTCCTTTTGCCTGACAAATTCATTGTTGTTCTTCTCCTTGCTTATCTCTCTAAGGAACCCTCTTTCAACGGTATGCCATTTTCTAGTACTGTGTGTGTGTGTTTTCTTTTGTGGGTGGAGTTGGGAGGGGGGGGGTTGTAGTCTATTTGTCTCAGTGATTGGGTCAGTAGATGGGTTTGGATCTTGTTTAAAGACTTGATTTTACTTTTTTGGTGTTGTTGAATCTTGTGTGTTAAAGTTTCGTTCTTGTAGATCCAATTGGTTTTAGGTTGGACTCAGGTGATTTTTTTATTATGAGTTCTTTGCTTGTTTGACATAATTTTTTTGTTGCCAACCAGTTAAAAAGAAAATGACCAAGTCCATCGTAATTGATTCAAACATCTAAGGAACTGCTTGAAGCACTCAAGAGCTATAAAAGCAAGGCTCAGAGAACTTGTATAAGAAATAGTAGAAGCCTGTATTTAAAAAAAGGGGGGAGGGATGGAGATTAATTTAGCTAGCCATTTTCATTAGTGTGGCACTGATATTCTGAATTTCGTGGTTGAATGAATTTGGATGTGATGGAAAATATCCTGGTTGCTTCAGTATATTTTTGTGTTAGTTCTCTGCATTACCGTTATGATCTTGGCTAGCAATCCCTGTGCATACACAGTAGAGGAAACTCTCTTTGGAAAAAATGGAAGTGACCACCCCCGTATGATCCTATCTTGAAATTTCATGAACTAATGTGGGAGTTTTATTGTAAGGTATGCATTTTTTAATGTATTTGTATGAATCACCATGTTCAATGACGAATTCACTTTGCAGTTTATGAATTCAGAGTAGTTGACTGTCTGAAAATGGATAAAGTATCCCCCGACTGTCCTTATCCAGGATGCTTTTTTTGTGTCATGAAGGAAGGGAATCCAAGTAAGCGCAGAGCTAGTATACTGAAATTCTTCAGAGAACTTCCTTCGCAGGATGATGATGGCCAGGTTCTCCCAATCAGTGGCCTTTGGAACACTGCCATGGCACATCCAAATGACCCTGAGTTCATTGAATTGGGAATATTTGAATGCATGGTTGCTCTTATATGGAAAGGCTTAAAGAATCGCCGCTGGCTTTCTCATGATCAGAACATATACATTCCTTACTATGCAGCTCATATTATCGGATCCTACACCATGAACATGGAAGAGTTTGCAGAAAGTGCTATCCATGCTGGTGTAACTCCTCCCTTAGTTGAGCTTTTGAGGGGGAGGTTGACATGGGTTGAACAAAGAGTAGCGGTACGGGCACTAGGACACTTGGCCACATACACCAACACTTTCCCTGCTGTGGCAAGTCATGGTGAAATCCTTGAACTCGCCATCCAACTAGCAATGAGTTCACTAGAAATAGTTTACTCACATTTTTACCAATACGCTGATAGAAGGCTTAGTTATCATTGCGATTTGCTTACCCGTGGCATGGGTGGTGTTGAAATGGAGTCCAGGAAAGCAGAGGAATGGGCTAGTCAGTTACAGTGCTGGTCCCTTCAACTCATTAATTGCTTTGCTTTTAAGCCCGAATTTCTTCCTACCATATGCAAGCCTGAATTCTTGGTAAAACTGCCAGGCATGTGGGGCGGGCTTGTTAATGAAAACTCACCTGCTGGTATTGGTTTATTAAGAACAATCTGTCATCATAAGCTTGGTAGGGGACCTGTTGCTAGCTGTCCTGGTATTATTGAAGCATTGTGTAATATAGCTAGGTCATCAGATGATTGGCAGTATATGGCTATAGACTGTCTTCTTTGGTTGATCCAAGATCCAAGTACATGCCATAAGGTAATTTGAATATCTATTGTTTTTTATTATTATTATTATTATTTTACTTTGGTGCTGCTTGAGATGTTCTTTCTCTATTCCAATATTATTTGGTGCGTTTAAATTTATCTTGCAATAGCATGATGGGCTATGGCATATTGACATCTTGTGTTTAAGATTTCTTTAGGCTGAATAATTACATCCGTGGTCTGCACATGCTTCTTTTGTTAGTTTTAGTTGCAGAAACATTTTTTTTTCAATCTTTGAAGATTTTTAATCTTGTTGGAAACTCTGACAAGGATGTTCTACTTCCCTGTTTGTATCATATGGTCCTATTGATAGATTGGGATGGTTGAATTCCTGAAAGGGATGGAGACTTAATCTCATGGGATATAAGATGCATATGGTTGCACATATTTCATTTTCATTTTCCATATAGCTGACCTCACCTATTTTGCAATTGAGGCTTGTTTATTGTTATTGTTTTTGAGTGATTCTGCAGCTCCCCATCCTTTTTTTTCTTCTATGGATTTTGTTGATTCTTGACATCTTCAGTTTTGACTCTTCACTTGTTGAGGTTTCTCTTGTTGCATATCCAGTTCTTGGATAGTGTTCCTTTGAATCTCTAACGAGTTTTTTTTATCAAAGGAAAACAAAACTGAAAAGAAAATTATTTCTTGTCAAAGAAAAGTTTAGCTCTTTAACAACCACTTAAATGAGAAGATGCCGTGGAAGATATTATTAAGTCTTTTGCATTAATGGTTTTAAAAGGCAACCTCTCATCATTGGTGCGTGCCTGTGTGTTAACTATATAACCATTGCATTTTCCTAAATTTATTAACCAGGGAACATGTCCACGCAGCTTTTCCAATTTTTTAAGTTCAGTAATCAGATTTTGTGCTTAAATGTGAACTATCACAATGCATTCTATATATTAATGCCTATTCCCATTAACTGAGATAAATTCTGCTACAGCTTTGTTTGTTTGTATTTTTCTTATGAAAATCACGTGGTGTTTTCTCTTGATTTAAATCTACAAATTATCCTGCTTACATTGCTGCGTGGAAATATATTTCAGATATGTGATACAAAGTCTCTGTTGGCCTATTTACTTAGTTCTTTTGTTGTAGCATGTCTTAGATTTGTAAGTACAAAGTATGATATTTTTTGCTTACTTCTTCTTGACCTGTTAATAGGTCATTGATAAGGCAGTACCTGCACTTGTAGACCTAGCAGAGATTACAAATCTGGGCGATCACAAAAAACTCGGGGACTACATTGTTAATGTTCTTCAGGAATGTTTGCAATCACAAGGGACAGGGCGTAACAGTATCAGTAATCATGTGAAGGAACTGATCGAGGAACTATTGAATTCCAAACAGAGATTGAAATGGGAAAAGAGCATGCCCAAGGAGGATCTCCATATTAAACAGGCAGCTGCACTGGTGGTCAAGCTTGAAGGAAATTCCCTATTCTCATCAGGAAACATAGCGGGAGCTGCATCGAAATACTCAGAAGCATTGTCATTGTGTCCAATGAGATCGAAAAAAGAGAGAGTTGTTCTGTACAGTAATCGAGCTCAGTGTCATCTTCTGTTGCAACAGCCATTGGCAGCAATAAGTGATGCTACACGTGCACTCTGTCTTCACAGCCCTCTTAACCGACATGCCAAAAGCCTTTGGAGAAGAGCTCAAGCTTATGACATGCTTGACTTAGCAAAAGAGAGCTTGTTAGATGCCATTTTGTTCATTAATGAATGCTCTCAGTCAAATGATCCTGACCTCTCTTTGAGGCAGAACAAAGTTCCTGACTATGCTGAGCGACTAGTCAAAAAGCAGATGCGTGCAGCCTGGTTATTTAGAGAGGCAGCCATCAAACATGGGGGTGTCCATGGTGAGGGAGATGCTGGTGACATCTATGGCCAGGAAAGTGATGGTTCAGAATGGGAAACAGCGAGTGAAAGTGACATAGGAAACGATGGAAGGGCTGAAATGGGTGACGACGACGACGACGATAGTGAATGGAAGAACGAGGATAAGAGGAAAGATAAATATGATAAAGTAACATTAAAAGGTAAAATTTGATATTTCTAGTAAATTATTGGTGTGGTTTGTGATGAATTTGAATATGTTTGTTCATTACCAAATACCTGTTTTCATTCAGATTTAAAGCATGGGTACAATGTGCATCTTGCGGAAGATCAATCTTGAATCCGGGCCAGCTGGTGATCGCTCAAATGTTGACATAAATTCAAACAACGATGGAGAGGCACCATGAAAATAGGTCAGCACGAGTCATTCAAAACTACCAACAAATCCTGTATGGTTTCATGAGAAGCAAGTACGATAGAAACATGTGATTGGCTATGGTGTCCGTAAGCAAACTTGTTCTCCAAGTTTTGTTCATTTCTTTAATTTTTGTTCCCTGATTCTTGTTGATTTCAACTGTAGAAATTGAACGAAAAAAAGGTTTTGAGTGTAGAGCACAATTTTTAGTCTAGAGAATGCGAAGCTTTTGAGTGATTTATGGAAGCTTGTATATATAAACCATCTGCAACTCTCAATTCTTTTCTCTCGAGTGATCATTACCTATATTTACTATGCATTTTGGTGTCTTGTTTAAGGTGTTTAACTAGAACTTCTCATTCTGGACATGCTGGCAGTGAAATAACTGCATGTCAAAGTATTTTTTTTATCTAAATCTTTGCTGTTTTGAATAATTTTATTTAAAAAAAAATTAAATTATATCATTTTAAATAAAATGCTGACTAGGTTTTACTCGGCCAGCTAATTTTCCTAGGTCAGCTACATGACCACTAAAAAACTCAACCTGATCTAAGACTACCCTTGTCTCGCAAGCAACATAAAAGAATTGTTTATAGGCAATGTAAAAGAAGTGTTTTCCAATCTATTTTTTACTTTTAAAAAATATTAAATTCATGTACTTTAGATGTTTTTTATTGTTTTTAATATACTAATATAAAAAAAATCTGAAAAAAATACTATTTTAATATATTTTTAATTAAAAAATATTGTTGCTACAAGGACTACCCCAATCAAATCGCAGCTCATTGCAAGCTAATATAAAAGAAGTTTTCGCAAGCAATATAAAACTACAAAAATGTTTTTCAAGCTATTTTTTCTTTTTTAAAAATATTATTTCATGCACTTAAAGATTTTTCTTAATTTTTTTAATGTACTAGTATTAAAAATAAAAATAAAAACCTGAAAAAATATTATTTTAATATATTTTAAATTAAAAGAAATACAATAAAAAACAAACCATTAATCTTCTGCACTCCAGAGGTTTAGGCCGTACATTTAGACCTCGTAATCCATTAAAACCTGATTTGAAAGTATATATATTATTAGAGAATAATATAAATTATTTTTTAAATATTCACTTAAAAAATTTAATAGTATTAATTTCCGCACGGTAAGGATGGTTCTACTGGCTTCTTAAACTCCAGTATCCATGATGAAATATGCCCAATATCAGAGTTCTGAATGGAATCCACATGAGAAGCTAGCATTAATCTCCGTACCACTTATCCAAGAAAAACGAAATAAGAGTTTTTGCTTCCAATCGTCTAGGAAAAGCCATCCTTTAATACACGAAAGCTTTTACAAATAGGAGACAGACACATAGGGAACTTGAAATACAAACCATTTTGCCCTAGGTACCTCTCTTTCAGGACCGAAACCTATAGACTATCTGCTCCCGACACCTAGGACCATTCTAAATTGCCTAGCAAAGCTCTATTCTGATGCCTGACCCCTCCCCTTCTGCTTAGAAGATCATATGAAAAGACCAGACCAATTTACCAATATCATCACACAACGTTTGAACAGAGTGAAAGGGAACTCCTAGCGGGGTAGATCTAGCCAGAGTGGTTCTACACGCAGAATTCAATAATTTAGCCTTCCAGCTAGACAACCTGAAACTAATTAATACGGTTCATAACATTCCCGTAAGTCTGCTCAGTAACACTAGAATAAAGAAAAGGCATCGATCCCAGGATACTTCCCAGGGGATCACCAGTGAATGAGAAATTACTGGTAAGTTGGATATGTTGTTTACGCCTACGATTCACAAGAGGGCAACACGTTAGAATAAAATAACTAGAGGAGAAAGGTACGAAGGGAAGCATGGTGGAAGACAACTTTCTTTCGTATCATATTATTCTTGATAGTGTTATAAAAAATCTAGGTAGTTTAGAAATAATATTTATGTATTAAATAATTAATTAATCCATAATTTTAACAATTTTATTTATTTATTTTAGTCAAGATTGTGAGAAGTTAGAGTGATTAGTAGTTAGTAGGCTAACGTGGTAGATAATGGTGTCTAGAATAGTCGGTGTCGTAAATCAAAATGATTGGTGTGTGAGAAGTAGTGTTTTAGAAGCTGTTTGGGAACGTGATGTAAATCGTATTTTTAATAATTTTAATTTTTATTTTGTTAAAATTTAAATTTTTTTATATATTTTGGATCGTTTTGATGTGCTGATTTCAAAAATAATTTTTTAAAAATAAAAAAATATCATTATGATGTATTTCAACATGAAAATACTTTGAAAAATAAGCATAGCCACACTCTTATAACTAAGTAGCTGCAAAAAAAAAATTATGGTGTCTAAGAAACTTTTAAATTCGAGAGATAAAAATTATAGTGAGAGAGAAAGTATTAAAAAAAAGATAATATGAAATATTTATATTTTATATAGTAAAGAATAAAAATTATTAGCCTGGAATTCCGAGGATAACAGGAAAGTCATCCCCAGCCAAATGTGCCCAAACCCGAAATACACTGCAACAAACACAAAACCGCCTCCTGGTTTGGGAGAAGAAGATGCGTGAAAATTAACTGTCCAGGTCCCACATGACAGAGTGTTTCTTCCACGTGTTTTAGGTTTCTGTTAACTGTTAATGTCAATAATTGAAATATAATTATAATTTATTTTTATTTTATATTTTTAGTTTAACATGGGTGTCCGGGCCAATTTGCGTGCACGTCGACTAATTCACACGGGCCCTGAAGTTAATGACCATGTAAGCCTCCAGTGACCATCATATGAGTAACCATAGGGCTCGAACCTGAGATCACAAAGAAATAAATTTTTTAATTCTAAATTTTTACCACTGAACCACCATCTAGATGGTTAATTTATTTGATCATTAATAACATCGTCTCTTCTCTTCTATACGAATTAATGCTATCATTTTTATCGTTTTCTTTCCTTGTATTATTATTATTTAAGAGAAGGTCCGCAAGGACAAGCCTCAAACGTCACCTGCCGTGGGAAAGTAACGTAGAAGTGACAGAACGACTTCCCCAAGCTGCCCAAATCTGTTACGCTATTTGCTTATTTCTCTTACACGTCAACGTGATGATCCTGCCACTTCATTATTTTTTTTCATTTTAGCCCGTTTAGTTAACCCAAACCTATATAATAATTGCATCAACTGTATCACGCAAAAAATCTTTCTCGTAATAAACTTGTTTTAGGGGAAAAGATTACTGTATAATTATTCAAAGGCTAATATACGAGCTAGCCTGGCTATTATTAAAAATATCTTTGTGCCTTTTAATAATCTTCGGATAAATCTTAGTTTTCTAATTTAGTTATTAAAAAACTTTGAATACATCTTTGATTTTGTATTTTAAAAATATTTTTGAAAAAATTAAATTTTATTTTATTTTTTTATTTATTTTAAATTAATATTTTTTTAATGTTTCATATTAATTTGTAGCAAATAAAATGAATATAAATTTACAAATGCAAAACGTTATACTGTATTTTATTACCAAATAATCTAACACGCGTCAACCTTATAGGGTAAAAGCATCATTAAGCTCAACTAAAACCAAACAAGTATTAGTTGAGATGCGCGCAAGCTGGCCAGGACACCCACGTTAAACTAAAAAAAAAACCAAACAAGCAATTAATACAAAATCATGTCGAAATATCACTTGCAGATACCCGTCACGAATCCTAAATTTTGTTCCAGTGTCATTGTCGTTCCATATAATGCATCTTCCCATCCATATAATGCATTTATATGGCATCTTCCCATCCATATAATGCATCTTCCCATCCGAAACCTTCACTGAAATGAGAGGACGAAGGAAATTTTGTTTTCGTAGCTGTTTGTTTTAATATTTTAAAAGTGTTTTTAAAAAAGTTAAATTTTTTTATTTTAATTTTTACTTTAAATTAATATTTTTGAATGTTTTTAGATCATTTTGATACGGTGATATTAAAAATAATTATTTTAAAAAAAAATTATTTTAATATATTTCTGAGTGAAAAATATTTTGAAAAACAACTGCAACTATACTCCCAAACAGATTCTTAAACATGTTTTAAAAATATATTTTATATAAAAAATCATTAAATTATTTTTTTATTTTTTAATAATTTTGATGTTCTAATATTAACAATAAAAAAATATTTAAATATATTTTTAAATAAAAAAATATTTTAAAAAATATTTTAAACGCAATAACATTATTTATTGCAAAATTGAACAGCCTAACCACCCCTCACCTTCCTTCCCCGCAAGCAAACAACGTTATGCTTGTTTTTGGAGTCCATTAGAGCAAGACACAAATTCAAAACTTCACTCTCTTTTGGTTAAGAAAACAACACCATGACACACACCTATTAACACGAATATTTTTCTTTTAGTTTAATATGGGTGTTTGAACCAGCTTGCGCGCATCTATTAACACAAACATTGAATGTGTGTGTGTGTTTCATTAAATAAACAATCGAGTATGTGAATTTTAGCAAATTAAGACAGTGATTCATGACATTGGAAAAAAAATTGGGTTACTTGCAGATGACGTAGTCTACACGCACCTTAAATTTGACATGAACAAACATTACTAGTTACCATAAGAGTTGGGGTCGGTTTTACTGTTTATATAAATAGTGAACCTGCTCTACAACTCTTTTTTGTCATAATTTTGTTATTCAACCTTTTTTTATGATCTAATTCAATTAAATAAAATTTAAAATTATAGTAGAAAAACAAATTAAAATATAGAGGATCACAACGTAAAATACAAAAAAAAATACATTATTAATCTCAATTTTACTTAATTAGTTTATTTTTTTATTCATTTTTATTCTCTAGATTCGAGTGAAGGGAGAGAAACTCGCAAATAGAGTGAAGAAAAAGCAAGTTATCGGTTAATCATATTCTAGTAATAAAAAAAATAATTTTGATATCAACGAGTTTCAATCAATAAAAAGAGTTTTATTGAGGTGTTTCTATACTTTCATATTGCTAGAGAAACTAGTTTGAGATTGAGAGATTATCTTTTTTCTTGCTTTTATTTTGTATTTTTTGAATAATTTAAGGGTGTTATAAGTTGATATATTGATTTATTGATATGACAATACTGTTTATTAGATTTTTTTTTATGAAAATAGATTCAAAAATAAATTTTTATATTAAAAAACCCTAGTCTAATATCTCAATTACCTTTCATATAGTTGTGAATTAATCAAGCAAACAAACTACATATCATTTACTTTAATTTTTTTTAATAAAAAAGGAAGGCGACATGTCAAGAAAAACAAAGGCCTCACATGCACGCGACCTTTTCTTTAAATAGGCTAGTCATAGTGGGTCAACGAGGCCATGTGCTTTGTCTTTATATATTCAATCCATTGTGGTTTTTTTTATTTTGATTAAATTTCATGAAAGTAAATAATTTTAAAATATACATTAACATACTTTTTATGAATAGAATAATAGCCTTTTTATTTAAAACCATCGAGTACTTTTTTATAGTCTTTTGTGATTTGTATTTTTTTTGTTTTTTTAGCATGTTTTTTTGTTATAGCATGTTCATATAAAAAAAATGAACTCCACAAGTTTTCAGTATATTATTCTTATGCTTTTTAATACATTCATGCCATAAAAATGACATTCGTGCCATCAAAATGAAAACATTATTTTTTTAATAAAATTTTACTTCTATGATTTATGTTTTTCCCCTTCAAATAATAAACATTCTTGTAAAGAAATTGCCAAAAAAGAAACAAAATTAATAGGATAAAGAGGTCTTAATTAAAGATTCTCGGAAATAATTTTGCTTTTGCTTCTATGATTTCTTATTATTTTTTACTTCAAAAAATAAACATTTTGATAAGGAAGTTGCAAAAACTGAAATCTCATGGATATATAAAGAAGTTTTAATTAAAATAATGTCTTCAGAGTCTTTTGATATTTATTATAACAGCCTTCATTTTTTATTAAATGAAGTGCATTGCTTGAAAAAACAATATTTTTTAGTTGAGAAAAGTTGATTAATGATAAAAAAAAATGATCATGCTAGCAAATTATTTATGTTTTGATAAAAATTAAATTTTTTATGTTTTATAAAAAATGACATATAATTAAATAAAAAATTTAAATAAAACCATATAATACGTATGATATATCTCAATTTACATTTATCTTTTAATCTATTTTATTGATTTAGTTTTTGATTTGCGTTGATTTATCTATACCAAAAGATATAAATTAATGAAAGAGATTGATTTATTTGGTTAAACACATGCTTATAAGAAAATATTTGGTTGATGATTTGATGGGTTAACTTGATTTGACTTGTGCTATTTTTTTGTTTATTTTATGCGGGGATATCTTAATCTTATAACTCAAGCCACATATTTAACAGCTTAAATTGGGTCAATTCTTTTATATGTATTTTTTATTTATTTTTCTTGTTCTTTAATATTTGGTTGTTTTGAAGTTAGGATTAATATTTTTTTTGTCTTACTTTTTATAAAGTCATCATGATTTTATTATCCAAGTCATTGACTTGGTGAATTAACTTTGATTGACTCGAGTTATTTTTATAATTTTTTAATTTATTCTTTCAATAATGAGATTGCTTATCCCGAGTCACATAGTTCATCCTTCAAATCTAGTGGATTTAGAATTAGGTTTCATATCGGTCTCATTATCTTAATCATGAGATTGACTAGTTGATTTGGGTTGACTCATGTTTTTTTAAATTGATACTTTTTTTTCAAATCCATCATTTAACATTAGATTGATTGTGAATTAAAGTTCAAAATTTGTTTTGATTTGTTTTTTGTTGATTTTATCAAAGGTGCACAACCTGGATTGCAACTTTAACAATCTAACTTGAGTTGAATCAAGTTATTTGTTTTTTTGTCTCTGATTTTAATTGTTTTTTTTAAATTTTATCTTTCAACATTGGTTTAACTTGGAACTGGATTTTAAATTTGGTCTTAATTTGCTTTCCACGATGTTATTCTGATTTTATGATCAGAGTCACGAATTTAGTTGGTTAACTCGGGTTAACCCGGGTCGATTCAGTATGTTTTGGTCTCAATATTTTTTTAAAAAAACACATTGTTTTGATTTCTTTTAATCAAACTATATTCTTAATGAATTTTCAAGTTATCTTTGGACCGTCAAAATAACCATTTATATCATATCAACCTTTACATAACTAAATTTTTTAAAAAGAAAATATGTTAACAATAACACCTAGATTTTTTTATATTCAAATAATTAATCTGACCCGCATAGAAACCTATACAAGCTATAACATAATAATGCTTTGAAGACCAAATCATCATCTTCATCGTAAATAATCGTAACATGTTACTTCAATAAATTGAGCTCAGATAATTTATCTTATCTTATTATTTTTCATACTCTAATTTATCGTCCCATTGCCTCACGCATCAAAGCTTTTATAGTAATTCTTGGTGTGGTTATATAAATATAAAAAGAAGAAGATAATCCTTATCAGCGTTCTGGTTAAAAAGGAAAATGGAAGGATGGATAAGAATGAAAAATGAAATGTTTTCGTTCTCTGGCAAAATATACAAAAACCCAAATAAAAATATTAAAATGTATATTTCTTTTATTTCCAATTTCCAGCCATCATTTCAATACAAGAGTGAGTGTATTGTATAAATATGTTTCTTTTGCGGTGAAAAAAACACTACAGAAGATCTTTGGTTTTTTTTATTTGAATTAATATTTTTAAATTATTTTGATATGTCGATATTAAAAATAAATTTTGAAAAATAAAAAATATTATTTTAATATATTTTCAAGAAAAAACACTTTAAAAACAACCATTATCACAGTCTCAAACACTAATTTAGAGTGTTTGGAAGTGTGGAAATAATTGTTTTTCAAAGTGTTTTTCATTTCAAAATATATTAAAATGATATTTTTTTATTTTTTAAAAATTATTTTTAATATTAATATATTAAAATAATTTAAAAACATCAAAAATACATTAATTTAAAAAAATTTAAAATTTTTTAAAAATACTTTCTAATAGTAGTGCCAAACACTGCTTTAATCCACCTCTTATCTATTATTTTCATATAAATATTTAATATAAATATTTTTTTCAATCAATTTATTTTCAATCCTATATTCGGCTGACTAGGTAGTTTATATTTTATTTGAATTTAGTTTTAAAACTATGATTTAAATTTGAATAAACATAAGACAATATCATGGAGAAGATTTCTCATTCATCTATGGATATGATTTTCGCTGACTAAGAATTGATCCGAGAATTCCTCAAGTGGTTAATTTGTTTTTCTTAAAAAAATAATCTTGACTATCTGCAGAGGAAAGTCACGAAACAAACAAATAGTAAAAAACTAAAAACTAATAATAATAACAACAACAACAACAACAACAAGTTTTAATCCCGGAAACTACTCCTCACTCCTTCAATAATCCTCAATCTTGTCTCTGTCTCCGTCTCTCTCCCCTTCTTGCTTCCTACTCTCCCTCCATTTATTTTTAGTGTTCGCTGAAAACAAATCAAATTCTAGGGTTTCATTCTCGATCAACAACAGCAATTATTTGATATAAGAAAAAATTGAAGAAATGAAATGAACGATTCGTGTCTTTTGTAGCGACACGTGTCCATCTGCTGCTGCTTGATTGGTCTCAGCCATGCCTTCTCTTCAACTCTTGCAATTAACCGAGCATGGTCGAGGCATTTTGGCCTCTAGAAGGTACTCATTTTATTCCATCCATTTATTCGGATTCTTGAACAGAGTAGAGATTATTTAGATTCTTTAAAAATTTATTTATTAATCAACAATATTAGTAGCTTAAATTAGATAATCAAATAGAGTTTATATTTTCGGTTTCGGTTTCATCATATTTGGAGGGAAGATTTTTGTGGTGGGTAGGTTTTTTAGTTAAGCAGTTATTGTATTATTATTTTGGCTTGTTTTTTGATAAACAGTATTGAAAAATCATTCTGTTGTTTTTTTTAATTTATTTTTTAATTGAGGATGATGTTACATTTCTGATCCTTGGTTATAATTTAATTAATTAATAATTGATAAATCTTGTGAAGCCATGCTGTTTTCCTTTGAAGGTTATGGGGGGGGGGGTGTTATTTACAGTTTCGCAATTGAAAGTAAAAGGAAGGATGTGCTTTATTGGCGCCGTTGTGTGTCATTAGTTCCACCGACTAGAAACCTTTCGTAGTCGGTAATCCGAGTGTGTGAAATTTTGGGTCAGTCACCTTAGCATTATTTCGTGTCTTGTGGAAACACTGAAACTAAAGAGCGTATTCTCTGGGATTTTCTGTTAAAGTTATATAATTTTTGGCATTTAGGATTTTTTTTTAGTTACCTGTTTGCTTTCTAAACAGGTGGTAGTTTTTCCTTACTGTGTTGATAGTTTACGCTTTTAAACAACGAATGAAAAGAAAAAAGGCCAGTGTGAGAAGTTGCCTGCTTAAAAGATAAAATAATTTGGAAAGAAAGATGGTCAGAAAAATCATAAACCCATTCTGGAACTGTTCATACTTGCTGTTGCTCTTGATACAGTTTAACGAAGTACTTTTGTAGCAATGAAGCTTCATTCAGGTAACCTTTTTTGTCCATGCAGGAAATCTCTACTTTTCGCGGCTGGTATCTTAGCTGCTGGTGGGACTGCTGTGTATGTGCAGTCACGGATTAGGTCTAAGAAATCTGATTCTTTTCTTTATTACAATGGGATCAAAGATGATAAAAAGATATCAGATAAGCTGGTTACTAATGGCAAGAAAACTGTACAAAAGAAAGGAGGTTTAAAGGCACTGCAAATTCTAGCCTCAGTTCTTCTGTCCCATATGGGTAAAACAGGTGCCAAGGACCTTTTGGCTATGATTGCCATAGCAGTAAGTTTTTCTTTTCTGCATACTCAAATATAATTATTAAATCAATCAATATCTATATCTTTTTAAGTTCCCCATCCTCAGGGGTGTCTAAATTTGCTGCTAAATCTGTATGAGAAAGCAATATATTTGCATGGATTTCTTCTAGGTTCACGGTGTATATATAACACTGGTTTACTTTTTGTGATTTATATTCACTATAAATTTTATTTCCAGTTTATCTAGCAACAAAAATCTAAAAAAAGTTTCAAATGCAACTCACTTATGTATAAGAATATGACTGGAAGCATTGAAACAGAGTGGCATTAGATGTGTGGTAACCGAATTGCTCCTGGTACATGGTATCACTATCTTACTCGTCAGAAATGAGCTAGGTCATGGGAAAGAAATTAACCAGGTGTCACAACTGAATATAGATGATGGTGATGAGTAGCAGCAAACTGGTGTGTCTTGGTCAGTTTCCTGATGATATGATCTCCCAATAACATTTCTCAATGTCTTTATTTAGATGAAGAGGGGTTGTTATTTTTATTTAATCTGTTGATAATGGCACTAACTCGGTTTATTTCATTTATAGAATCACTAGAACAACTTTGTACCTCTTTATGTGGAACCTGTTATATTCCTGATAAATCTCTTTGTAAAATGTTGGATTTTTGGATGATTTTAGTCAAGAACAAGGATTTCTTAACATTATAATGCTAATAGTAACACAAGATGGAATTAGGATTTATGACATACTCTAGATGTTTGGTGCACTCTGTTGTTACTGTGGTTTGAACTTGCAGCTGCAGGGTGTCATCAAGCCAGCGATTAGAGTAAAAATTGGCACTGTAACAGTTGACTTCTAAGATCATCTTCATGCTGTCTCCCAAATTGCAACTAAGTACCCAGTATTCAACAATGAAATGAAAAAAAATAAAAATAAAAGAATGACAAAAGAGCTATTTATTGCTGAATGAGAAAAGGAGAGTGGAAACCGTTGATTTATGTTATGCAGGCATTATCTTTCATGCTTGTACTTTCTGCTCAACTGTTAGAAAATAAAAGGAGACTTTTACTTTGAAGTTTCTTTATTTTCTGAAGTGGGTGCAAAATGGATCTTTTGTGGGTTTATTTGGTATAGAATATTTATTCATTAATTCAAGCACCCGTTTTCCTCAAACACGTGCTATCACCCTTTCAATTTAGCTTGGCAGTATTTTCATGAACAATAATGCTCTTTGTGGCATTATCTAAGTATGTATTTACATCCTTTGTGCAGGTCTTGAAAACTACTTTGAGCAACAGATTAGCGAAAGTGCAGGGTTTTTTATTCCGTGCTGCTTTTCTCCAACGTGTACCGTTATTTTTCCGGCTGATATCTGAAAATATCTTACTTTGTTTCCTTCTATCCACCATTAATTCTACTTCGAAGTATGTAACTGGAACCTTAAGTCTCTGTTTCCGAAAAATACTGACGAAAGTTATCCATGCACATTATTTTGAGGTAAAATGATCTCCTTTTAGGGAAGGATTAACTTTTCTCTGGCATGTACAATTATCTCTCTCTGCTATAGTTCGTCTCCTTTTGAAGTTGCTGTGATAGCCCCCCACCCCCGGGGGAAGTTCTATCATTCATGATGGCACTTGCAATTTAGGATTGAATATGGAAATTTTGAAATTCATTTACTGATAAAGTAAGATGCGGCTTGCAATGTACTCTTTGATTTGGTCAAAGGCAATCTTTGATGAGATGCTGCCTAATGACTATATTTTGAACTTTGCTTAGTTTTGAACATTGTTTTCTCAGTTGTTCATTAAGCTTATCTTTCTGTTTCAGAACATGGCATACTATAAAATATCACATGTTGATGGTCGGATTACTAACCCTGAACAACGTATTGCAAGTGATGTACCGAGGTTCTGTTCAGAGTTGAGTGAACTTGTCCTTGATGATTTGACTGCAGTTACTGATGGTCTGCTTTATACTTGGCGCCTTTGTTCATATGCCAGCCCTAAGTATTTGTTTTGGATGGTGGTAATTATTTGACTTTTTTTCTCTAATATTTAGATAGGAAATATTGGCATTATAGATTTTATGAAGACATATTTTCTTGCATGACTGTTGATGATGGCCTTCTCAAGTTAATAAGATTGATGTCTTATAGTTCGCTACTTTACTTGTGATGTCTAGGCCTATGTATTGGGAGCAGGAACCTTGATTAGAAACTTCTCTCCTGCTTTTGGGAAGCTAATGTCTAAAGAACAGCAGTTAGAAGGTGAATATAGGCAGCTACATTCCCGTTTGAGGACCCATGCTGAAAGCATAGCATTTTATGGTGGAGAAAATAGAGAAGAATTTCATATTCAGCAGAAGTTTAAGACCCTGATTGGACACATGAGAACTGTCTTACATGACCATTGGTGGTTTGGAATGATTCAGGACTTTTTATTGAAGTATTTTGGTGCTACTGTAGCTGTTATTTTGATTATTGAGCCTTTTTTTGCTGGCCAACTTAGACCTGATGCTTCAACTTTGGGAAGGGCAGAAATGTTGAGCAATTTAAGATACCATACCAGCGTGATAATATCACTATTTCAGTCCCTGGGAACTCTTTCTATAAGTTCAAGACGACTGAATCGTCTCAGGTATATGTAACATTATGATGCTTTTAGTCATGGACTAAAACAAGACCTTTTTTTGGCATTAATATTATAATTTCTTCAACTTTATTCTTTTTAAAAAAAGCCCTGCCTACCAATTCTTTGACTACTTCCCCTGCAAAAGCTTCAAGCATGTATGTCTGCAATGACAAATTTATTTGTGCTTTATCACAGTGGTTATGCTGACCGCATTCATGAATTAATAGCCGTATCGAGAGAGCTGAGCAATGGTGATAAATCATCACTGCAAAGAAGTGGAAGCAGGAACTACTTCAGTGAAGCTAATTATGTTGAGTTTTTTGGTGTCAAGGTACTTGGAATTTATTGATCATGATGATTGCAGACACTGTTACTCTATATTGGTTAAGATTCCATGTTCTAATACCAATAGTGCTTTCCAGGTTGTCACCCCAAGTGGTAATGTTTTGGTTCAAGACCTGACTCTTAAAGTTGATTCAGGATCTAATCTATTGATTACAGGTATCCCTTTGAACTTGAGAGAGCATCTCATTCCTGCAACGTCTTTTTATTGATATTGTTACTCCATTTCCTTTCTCTTTGATCACTGCTCTCCTTGGTTTGTTGTTTTTATGCTGCTATATAAAGTATATTGTCATTTTCTCTTGAAGGTCCAAATGGTAGTGGGAAGAGCTCACTTTTCCGAGTTCTAGGTGGCCTGTGGCCATTGGTTTCTGGCCATATTGTGAAACCAGGAGTTGGTTCTGATCTTAACAAGGAGATCTTCTATGTTCCACAAAGACCATACACTGCTGTAGGCACACTCCGTGATCAATTAATTTATCCTCTTACTGCAGACCAAGAGATTGAACCACTGACCCATAGCGGAATGGTGGAGCTGTTAAAAAATGTAATTCTCATTTTTTCCCTTCTTTGTTCCTGAAATTTGCTTTCATGATCAATTATTTAACATTTTTGTAGTTGTATTGAAATTTTGTAAATGCTTTTTGTGTAATTGATGTTTCTGTGTTCATATTCTAGGTTGACCTTGAGTATCTATTAGACCGTTATCCACCCGAGAAGGAGGTTAATTGGGGTGAGGAACTGTCACTGGGGGAGCAACAAAGGTTAGGGATGGCCAGGCTGTTCTACCATAAGCCAAAATTTGCAATTCTTGATGAGTGCACTAGTGCTGTGACTACTGATATGGAGGAACGTTTTTGTGCTCAAGTACAAGCTATGGGAACATCTTGCATAACCATATCTCATCGTCCAGCTCTAGTTGCATTTCATGATGTGGTTTTGTCCTTGGATGGAGAAGGAGGCTGGCTTGTTAATTACAAAGGGTTAGTACTTCAAGTTGGTAATTTTTTTTTGTTTGCACATGTGAAACATCGATGCATTAATTGAAACCCTTTGAACTTCAGGAAGGATTCTCCAGCCCTGACTGAAGCTGGGGGTGATCTCACAGGGGATTTTGAGACAGAACGCAAAAATGATGCCATGATAGTTCAAAAAGCATTTTCCACAAGTGATAAGGTCTTATTAATGGTCTCATGTTTTTATCGTGGACATATATTTATAGTGCCCCATTGGATTTATTTTACTTCATTTAGAACTCATTGGTGGCATTTATCTAGGCCACACACTCGTATATTTCAGAAGTGATAGCAGCATCACCCAACATAGACCATAATGTTCTATTGCCCATTGTTCCACCACTTCAAAGGGCTCCAAGGGCATTGCCACTGAGAGTAGCTGCCATGTTTAAAATATTGGTGAGTCCATTCAAAATCAATGGTGTAATGATACATGCTAATGGCTTGAGGATTTGTTAACTTAGTCGTCGCTATTTTGAACTTGTCTTGCAACATCTTAAACTGAAGAGTGCCTTCCTTGGGGGGTGCATCATTTGCAACGTCCAATTTGGGCAAAACTCATTTTATTCCCTCAACTTTGGATATTTCAATAACTTATTCCTTAAATGATCAATTTAGTTATTCAAAAAATCAATTTGGCTCTAAATTCAGTTTCGATTAAGTCCCTCAAAGCTATAGTTGGTGGTAAGCAATCATGTTTCAATACAGAGACAATTACAATTTAATCTGAAAACTTTATTTATAGATGATTTAGTCTCTCACTGTTAAGTTCTTTCATTTTTTGTTAGGGTGATTTTAAACTGAATGTGAGGTAGAACATTGGTTTGATTAGTTGAAAAAAGATTCAGGTTGTTAATATTGTGCTGGTAATTGAATTGTTGTATGCTTTTCTTCGTAAAGTTGAAATTTAGAGGTTGCTTTATGGAACCTAAACCTTCCTTATTCTCCTGCTCCAACTTCAATTTCATCCATATTTTAGCCATTGTTATGCTGTAATCATTGTTTTGTGTTGTTTTCTCTTCCTCCCCTGCACCACATATGATACCTTTATGTTTGCTGGACTATGAATTGTGACAAACTGCCACACTTGCATAGACCTTTGCTGGTGTGTGCTATTAATTTTTAAGACCTGCAGTGAATCTGAAGTGTCTCGTAAAACTTTTATCTGTCTCCTGTTTGTTTTAACTTTTAGTTCCTTGCATATCTTTTTATTACCTATGTTTCAGGTACCAACTATACTTGACAAACAAGGGGCACACTTATTAGCAGTTGCTTTCCTTGTTATCTCAAGAACATTTGTCTCAGATCGGATTGCCTCATTGAATGGTACTAATATCCAATTTGGTTTTATGCATTTGGTGTTCTGTGGGATAACATTCTTGTTATTGAATGCATTAATTTTCGCAGGTACAACTGTAAAGTTTGTTTTGGAGCAGGACAAAGCATCTTTTGTTCGATTAATAGGTGTTAGTGTTCTTCAAAGTGCTGCGTCGTCTTTTATTGCACCTTCTTTGAGGTATTGCTGATGATTAATTGACTTGCATAGAAAGTCAAACAAAACCATTGATCTAGTATTATGGGTGCTGCCTTTTAGATTTTTTTAGACTATTTGATCCTTGTAATTTGCAAGTCTTTGGTTGTTACTCTAATTTTTTCACCTTTCACATGGAAACAAATGTTTATACTTCATGGTTTTCTTATCACTCTTGTCTGCATGGCCAGTGTGAATGGCCCTCATTACTGGACAGAGAGTTAAAAACAGTAAAGTTGAATGGCCCTGATGTCTTTTTTCCCTTTTCCTTTGCTCGTGATATATCATTGTCCAGTTAAATGTGCTTAGACAAGAGCTAGGATGGGTGACCTCCGGGGAAGTTCTTGTCTTGCATTCATCTTTCTATAAGGGAAAGAATCAGTTTGGGGGTGGTTTACAAAGCACTTGTGTCATTTTAAATCTTTCATCCCAAATTCATGGTTGAAAGTTTCATATTTTGATGCTATCAGAAAACATTTTTTGCTGCTGCATTTAAGAATACTCCAATATTATTAGGCTTGACTATGGTGTGATGGGTTGAATGGTGAGAACTTATCGTATCTTTTTGGTGCACACTTAGTGGTGTAATCTACACTTTTGTTATAAATTATCTCTTGTTCCACAGACACTTGACAACTCGGCTGGCCCTTGGATGGAGGATTCGTTTGACTCAACATCTACTAAAGAACTATTTGAGAAACAATACATTTTACAAGGTAATCGGATCCCATATACTTAAATTAGTTCCTTGTTGTTGGCCTTTTATTTGAATGCAGAGCAGCAGAAGTGTACTGAGCTTGTTTGCTCGGAACGCATTGTAGAATAAGTTAATTACTTGTATAATTAGCCAGCTGTCAGTGTTGAATGGAACATTTTGTTTATGCAAGTTACATGCTGCAATTTTCTCACTCAATGACAGCGCATTTTTCAGAATGGTTTTCCATTTGTTGAAGCTTATGTCTATTTCTCGTGTGCTGTTTGTTGCATCTAATATTAACAGTTTTAATTCATGTCAAATATACTTGTAGGTTTTCCACATGTCTAGCAAAAATATTGATGCAGATCAGAGAATAACACATGATCTGGAAAAGTTAACCACGGACTTGTCTGGACTGGTAACTGGAATGGTGAAGCCATTAGTAGATATCTTGTGGTGAGTACTTGTGTAGACTTTATTTGATTTATTTGTGCTTTCATACTTCCATAAGTTCTCGACCCCCCCCACAAAACCTTCCTCCCTCTTTAAAATAATTATTCCATTGAATTTGTAAGGTTCACCTGGAGAATGAAGCTCTTAACAGGTCAGAGGGGAGTTGCCATATTGTATACTTATATGTTGCTTGGTTTGGGTTTTCTGAGGGCTGTTACTCCTGATTTTGGTGATCTTGCTAGTGAAGAGCAACAACTTGAAGGAACCTTTAGGTAATCTCAGATCTTGTTTCTGCCTTGCATATTTGATCTTGAAGTATTTTTTACATGTCCATTCCCTTCCAAAAAGATATCTAAGTATATCTGAATGTGGAAGATACCAAGGACAACCATGATTGGTGCTGCATTTTTTTTTTGGTGAAAAAACTGTACTTACATTGTCAATGAATAATTCAGGTTCATGCATGAGAGACTGCGCACACATGCTGAATCTGTTGCTTTCTTTGGAGGTGGAAAACGAGAAAAAGCTGTAAGCTGCTTTTATTTTGTCAGTGTACTGTTTCATAAGTTTAAATGTCAATTGGTGCTTTAGAGTAATACTTCTCAATGGTTTGGGCTTTGGTCTTTACATATGCATAATGCACTATAAATTGAATGTGTGGTTCAAAGGTCAAGTCATCAAAGTCTACAATGATAGATAGAATACCGGCAATTTTTATTTTGGATTCAATGTGCAAGGGGGAGTACATCCTTGTTTTCTGGTAAATACTGCCTCATAATACTGGAGGCGTGGTTGATGCAAAACTAATAGATATTATTCGAACTACTTAGTATGAATGTGTACCTTTTGTTTAGCTGCTTCTTGAATCATTGTAATGGGACAAATAAAATATGTTTGTTAATCTAGTGGGAAAAAGTACGGAAAGGTTCCTTTAATGAAGTAAAAGATTAAAAAGTTCTATTGTATCTTTTAAATACCAATAAGTTCACTTTTATATTTCTTTTTTAATGAAGTTCATATTTGATTATACTACCTATACGATCCTTTTCATATATTGTAAAAAATGGCCATTCTAGTGGCTTTTCTTTTCTTTCTTTCTTTTTTCTTTGGCTCAAGAAACTTTTATGAGATTTTTTTTTAAGTTTGTAATTTTTTAATTATATATTAATTTATAATTGGAATACAATTCTTCTATCATATCATCATTGCAGATCTTGGGCAAACTCAAATGAAACTGTAATTATAAAAAAAATGAAAACAAATTTCTTTCATATTTGTAAATATTTTTTTTTGAAAAATAAAAAAGTAAGATTTCATTGGTATAATGAGGTACTCTAAACTTTTTATAGTTTAAAATGATCATAGCAAGAATAAAACAATCACATCATAATCCACAAGGCTCTAATCATTAAATTTATTTTTGGCTGAAAAGCTGAAAAATATTTTATTAGCAAAAAATTACATACATGTTATAGAGTATTCTAGAAAAGGTAAACAATTTATTTTTGGGGTTTGATAGGAAATATAATAAAAGGTTAACTCATTTGGAATAAAAATTGAAAGTTAAACTTTAGGGTCATATAAAAAGATGATAGGACTTGCTTGTCATTTATTTCTCAAAAGTGAAGTACTCAGTTTATTTGCTGATACATGTTAATATAGCAGGGTCCCTGGTGTCATTTTTGACACTACATAACATTTTGAATCCTGATCAACATATTATCGATTGTCATCTTGCTTGTGTTAAGTGTCTGCTAGTTTCCTGAATTTTACTTTCACAGGCTAATTTAATATGGAAAATAGGTTTAACTTTACAGATTGCTGAAATTTAAGTGGCTAGTTAGTGTCAAAACCTACTCCCTTTTCTTTTCTTTTCTTTTGTTCTTTTTATTTTTGGGTATATAGTCAAAATTTTATAAGTTTGAGACTGATGTGCTGCTATGGGTGTCAATTAGGTCAATTGAGGGGTGAGTAGAGAAAGAGATTATCAAAAAAACCATTTTTTCTGTTATTTGGAAGGATTGCAATAGAACAACTTTTAGGGGGGAGATAAATTCTTATTCTCTTGAATTGATTATTGGAGTAGCAATATATACTTTTGGCCTACAGGGATTTCTTTTTAAAAAACTTGTCTCTGTATTTGGGTGCATCACCTCGGTGTCTTTTCTGAAAAGCCTTTGTTTTTTGCATGTATTACTTCATCTTCATTTAACCTGACATGAAATAGTTGCATCTCAAATGGACATGGATACACGTGTATGATCTTTTAATGTGGTTATTTGTCTAGCACCATTACCCAGTCTATTTTTTATCCTTATAAACACAAAGGATGGTTAATATGTCTAAGCTTTGAAACTCTTCAAGCAACTGATTTACCATTTGTACCATGCATGTTAAAATGGCGCTGTTGATTTCTGCCCTCTATCTTTGCATCCAAAGAAGTTGATTTTTGATTGTAAATTTGTTTTCTTGTCTTCCATATAAATTGTTCTGTATCACCTAACTTTATTGTTGCAATGCAGCGTGGAATATCCTTCTCTCTTTATTTTTTTTCCCCTCCATAATTCATATGGTTTGCTCTTTTTTCAATTGAGCAGATGATTGAGTCAAGATTCAGGGAACTTCTTGACCATTCCATGTTGCTTTTGAAAAAGAAATGGTCATATGGCATACTCGATGATTTTGTGACAAAGCAACTCCCACATAATGTAACTTGGGGTTTGAGCTTGTTGTATGCCATGGAACACAAGGGAGATCGAGCCATGACCTCAACTCAAGGTGAGATCAGTAGAATGCTCAACTTAAGTTGCATCTCTCACTCATTCTCTTATGCTAGCTAGTTTTTTTCAGGCGAACTGGCACATGCATTGCGGTTCTTAGCATCTGTTGTCTCTCAAAGCTTTTTAGCCTTTGGAGACATCCTTGAATTGCACAAGAAGTTTGCTGAGCTTTCTGGCAGTATAAATAGAATTTTTGAACTTGAAGAGCTTCTGGATGCTGCTCAGTCTGGTACATCCTTCTTTACTTAACTATCTATAGCACTCTTATTTCATGTGCCTTTGGTGCAGAAGAAGAGAGATGAAAAGTTTGTTTTCATGTTATTCTACAAGCAAGTTAACAAAACTGCATGTTACAGACAGCATGACAAACTGTGGAAAGAACACACTCAAGTTGAGCTACAAAAATAACAAAATGAATTGACAGTATTAAATGAAAATGCATGCCTTGTTTGCTGAGGGAAAAAGGTTTAACATATAATTTTATCCCTGGAACCAAGTAAAACACTATTGTATGAATAAGCAATATTGTTAAAATAGACTCAATTAATAATGGTCAACGAAATTGGCAAACTAGGGAAGAAAGACTTGAAGTTGAGCAACAAAAACAGGGAAAAATTATATAGGAATAAGGTAACATTTATTATCTATAACCTTATATTCCTGGGAATATTAATTTGCTACAATGCGTCAATTCTAGACAATATTTCTTGTGCCCAGGGAACATGACGTTCCCAAAGAAATCAAATAAAATATTGCTTGGAGTCTACCATTCCAGCCTCTTGGCTATTCTACTTCCCTTCATTTCAAATCTCCCCAAATATGCTTGCTTTTTCATAGAAGAAGCTGATTTAGAGAGATTTTCTGGTCCTGCCACCGATGAAAAACATGGGTGTGCGTAAGAGATGCCTTATGAAAGGGTTGAATGGTTTAATTTGGTACTTGTACTGCTGATTTCAAAAGTATCTTAATGTCATTTGACTTCTAATATATATAGAATAGCATGTAACATTAATGTATTTGCACATGAACTTCAATCCTTTTTCCCTTCCCAAAGGTTTGGGCTTATATACAAGCACACTATAAGTGCTGCAACAGCAGCAATTAGTTTTATCTAGCTTATCTTTCTTGGGGACTTTAAGCAGTACTAAGTGCTTAAAGTTCTAGAGATCTGCCTTATGTCTTTGAGATGTATACCTGTGTGCTTCCCAGGTTATGGTCAATATCACATTCCTATCTAGAAGGATAATTCTTGCCAGAGTTCACTAAAAAAGTAATTGCTGTTAGAATTGTTGTTGTTCATATTTCATAAATGGTCAGTAGTAGTCACCAATGGTAGCAATCTAGAAGCCTAAACCTTAAAGGAGAAGAAACAAACTTGTTTGAGATAATTTCATCTTCAATGCAATGCTGGAGAGAGTTAAGCAAATCAAAGTTCTTTTAAGTGTCTCTGAAGAAGATAAATCTGGATACTGTGGGATTGAGCTGGGATTTGTTTGTAAAATGTACTGTCTCATAAGAAAGCATTTGGATCTCTCTCTCTCTCTCTCTCTCTCAGTTCTTCCAATATGACTGTTCTTGTTATACCAAGCTTATTTTTCTCTCTATATTATGCAAATAACTATTGCCGGTGCGAAGAGTCCATTACCATTGTTAGGTTTTTGTTTGGTTCTATTTCTTAAAAGGTCTACATTTACTCTTATAGTTTCCTTATAAAGTTTTTGCCTGCCCAGGGGATTCTTTGAATAGTAAACTATCTCAATCTAAGAACATTGAACTTTACTCAAAAGATGCCATTTCCTTTATGGAGGTCGATATCATTACTCCAGCACAGAAATTGTTGGCGAGGCAGTTGACATTTGACATAGAACAAAGAAAAAGCCTGCTTCTAACTGGTTAGTGAAGTGATTTCTTATGTACCTTGTTATACTGTTACATTATCAAACAAGCTATTGTTATTTCAATTGCACACCTGATATGCATGTCAAACTATTAAGGTCCAAACGGGAGTGGGAAAAGTTCTGTTTTTAGAGTCCTCAGAGGTCTTTGGCCCATTGCTAGTGGAAGGATTGCTAAACCATCACAACATATTAGTAAAGAGACTGGATCAGGTTGTGCTGTCTTCTATGTTCCTCAACGACCATATACATGCTTGGGAACCTTGAGAGATCAAATTATCTATCCTCTCTCTCGTGATGAAGCAGAAGTCATGACACTAGAGTTGTATGAAAAAGGTAACATTCTTGCACAAATTCCTTTTCCTTGTTTTGCTCTCTAGTTTCTATTTTCATGTCTCCTGTATGTACATGTTAAGTTGAATATGTAGCATTGCATCTGTTGTCCACCTCTTTCGAATCCATTTCATGGATGGCTAGTGGCTATAGCATTACATATGAGTATATATAGGCACCCGTCTGTCTCAATTTTAACTATCCAATTTATTATGAAGGATGAATTTAAGTTTTATTAATATTCCCAAAGAATGGAAAAGGACAGAAATAGATGTTCCAATTTCAACTTTTGAAACTCTACTTAAAATAGCTAAAAGAAAGGCCCCTTTATTGAAAACATTTTTTTTTTCATTTGCGCTTATTTTCTATTTTGGCTGCTACTGGCTGACCATGAAATTATGCAAAGTCTGACAGTTCACTCGTTCCAGACTATAAATTTGCTTAAAAGATTGAGAGGGAGTACATCCTAAGCTATCCTGAATTTGAAGGTATAATTGTATATAGTGAATACAACTGTTACTGAATCCTTGCACTGAAAATTATGTGGAATTTTTGAGATATTGATCTAAAGCTCTTTGTTTCTCTACGGCTCCCTGCTATATTCATCTGATGACATCTAGACAGCGATTAAAGTTGAACGGCAGAATTAAGTGAATTTAGATTTTCTACTGGTTTTCCAATAGCGTTACAGCAGAAAGAGTTTGATTTCATTCAAGATCTATTGTAACAAATTAACAATTATTTCAATTTTCTGGATTTCTGACATTGTTAATCAATTGTTTTCCTGGGGGATTATAATTGGGCAAAATCTCAGGTAAGCTATCCACCGAAATAACAAACATGCTGGACTCGTGTTTGAAAAATATTCTGGAGAATGTTCGGCTAAATTATCTCTTGGAGAGAGAAGGCGGCTGGGATGCAAATATGAATTGGGAAGACACTCTCTCTCTTGGAGAACAGCAGAGATTAGGCATGGTGAGGAAGCTAATGAAGTTCAAATTTAGTTTGTTTGAATAACGATCTCAGGATTGTTCTACTGGATCTTTAACTGTTTGACACAATTACTTTTCTTCTTTTTTTCTAGGCCCGCCTATTCTTTCACAAGCCTAAATTTGCCATCCTTGATGAGTGCACCAAGTATGTCATCAAACTTGGCGTTTGTTAAGCTTTAAAGAAATATTGTCAGTTACCTTGCAGTATTTAAATTTTTATTATGTGCTTTTGGTGGCAGCGCAACAAGTGTTGATGTTGAGGAACAACTTTATAGGCTTGCTAGTGACATGGGCATCACATTTATTACCTCCTCTCAGGTAAGTGGTGCTTTGATAATTGGTGGTAATTATTTACTGCATAATTGATCTGCTCGAGAGCACTGTTTCTGTATTTTTTGCGAGTTATCAGTTAAGCACCCTAGCTACCGTGACTGTATTCTACTAATCAGACGACTGCTTTTCCTTCACTGATTATGCTCTCATGTGTGACAGCGTCCTGCTCTCATACCATTCCACTCCCTGGAATTGCGGCTTATTGATGGCGAGGGCCACTGGGAGCTTCGTGCAATTAAGCAATGAGTTGACAATAGCCTCTGCCATTGTGTAACTGGAGCACGTGAGATGGGCTCTCAGACCTCATAGACGGTGTAGAGGAACGAGTCATTTGGGCAGTCAGCGGAGTTCATTGTTTTCCGTGTATCTCAAGTCGTGGTCATTTAATTAAACTCAAAATTATGAATCCGGCAAAGAGGAGATGCCATGTTTTTATTTTGCCTCGAGGATTTGATAATCTTGATCATATACGGCAAGTGTAGTTATTCTGCTCAAAGCGTCAACAGGGCCTCCAAAGAGAAGTCAATCACACAAGGTTATTGGAGAAACTGTTAGAAATCAAGTCTGAAATCGTACGTATGGTATATAGAAATCTCCATGTACAGACCTTTTTTTTTTGTTTATCAAGTTAATTTCTTGGGCCATTAATTGAAAAATCGCTACGCATTTATATTGTAAGAATTGAATGCCTAAATTATTAAAGTTGGCCCATGAATAAAGTCGCAGGAAAGAATTTACCCGTCTTCTGTCTTCCCTATGTCTTTGCAGTTTCACTTTTATTAAATTTAGGAAGGGCAGCGTATTATGGGGGTTTTTAAGAATGTGGTAAAGTTGTGTTTTTTTGTTTGAAATATATTTAATAAAACCATCGTATCCATCTTTGCTTATCTATTTAATAAAATAATTAGGATTATCAATGCGGATCATTGGGCACTAAAACGCGTTACTACTCGTGTGCTATTGGCAGCCAAGAAATCACTGAGCTGATTAACATCGCGCGCATGGAGGTTTTTTTGATTGGGTTGGCAGTGGATAAGCTCACGACATTGGTGTCTTGCCAACGTGTTAATCACAAAGGGCCATTCTTCACCATTGAATCGAACGTTCTCTTTATGTAGAGGGCGGAAAGAAGAAGAATTCACAGTTCTAAATGCACACACCAATTATCATAGTAATGGATATCCTTTGAGGATATCCAAGGGATGCGACCTTTTTCGTTGGACCTTCTGAGTTGTAAAGTCGAACACCTTCGCTGTCTGATAAGCTCAAAAGAAGATTTAGCTTAAGGTTTTAAGATACGTATTTAACTCGTGCAACAAGTACTGTCAGAAAGAGATTCTTGCGATGTCGATATATAGTTTTCTATACTTGTTATTTTGTGCTGACAATTAATGGTCCTGTTTTACCTAATTTTGCATTTGAAGATAATCAATTCTTGTTGTCAAGTGAAATCCAAGAATCCTGAGATTGTATTATTTAAACTGTTGTGCTAAATTGCTAATTAACTATACATAGTAGCAATTTTCAGTGTCTTGTAGGATCGTTTTCCAGAGATCCAGTAAACAAAGATTGTTGCTTTTCTAATACCAAAAGAAGAAAAGAGGATCTCGACAGAGAAAATCTTTTTTTTATTTTGGATGTTTGACTCTTGTCTTCTTCTTCTTCTTTCATAACTGGAAATTGAGCACTCGTGTGTTGTAAGGAAAATAATCAGTGTAAGGGGAAAAAATTAGATTTGTATATAGTCCTAATTATTTCTAAGAAAAAAAAGGATCAAAAAGATTTTATAGTCTTGTCTTTCTCCATGCCAAGTTGCCAACTATATACAGAATTAATCTTGAACCCGGCCATCTAGGTATCTCATGAATGGCAAAACTTCTGTGACCCAATACTTTTGTACTTGGAAGGGTCAAATTAAGATATATATCCACCCTTTCATGATTCGCAAGAGATTATTTTAAGTTCAATGTAATCTCATGTGATTCCCTTCTTATTTCGTGACATTATTAAATTTCCCTTGCAAATATTGCAACTAGCTAGGGTTTTGGTGGGCTATATTCTCCGCACTGCACATTTTTTTATATATGGAAGCAGCTTCCTCGAAAGCAAATGCCACCATCCCTCCAATATCCTTGCATGCATCTATATATACCACTCCATAACCCATAACTTCCCCTCACCAAATAAATCAAAAACAAACCAAAGCTTCTCTTCTCAAGATAACCAATTACTCACCCTCTCTCTTTCTTAAAATGGGTGCCGCTACTGAAGGTATCGCGAGTACTTGTCTTGGCATTGAAATAGAAATCTTTCAAGCAAAAAATATAGAAGTCAAGTCCCATGGGAGCCTTTTTGTTAGATACTATCTCTCTGCAGGAAAGAACAAAAGAATCCAACTGAAGAGCCGAGAAATCTCCTCAAAGTCCAACCTCTTTTGGAACGAGTCCTTCTCATTGGAGTGTATAGGCACTGAAGACTCCATCAACAACCTAAAGCAAGAGACTGTAGTTTTCGAGCTCAGATGGAGAAACACAAATCCGATCCTTGCTAAAATAGGAGGGTCACAACTCCTTGGTAGAGCTGAGGTTCCATGGAAAACAGTTCTTGAATCACCAAATTTGGAAATGGAAAGTTGGGTTATGATGGTTCCAAAGAAGGGTAGTGTTCCTGACGACGTCAAGCCTCCTTCAGTGCAAATAGCAATGAGAGCTAGAGTTCCAGAAATGACAGAGATGGAGAAGAAGAACAGGAGAGATGGCAGGTTGAGGAAGAGAGATGGATGTGGTTGTTGCAAGGATAGTGGGTGCAGGTGTGAAGATTATGAAATTTTTGCCCTAGTGGTTGCTTTGGAAGCACTATAAGCACCAATGGTTGGCAAATTAAGTACCCACTAGTTAGCTGGTGTCAATATTTCTTTTTACTTGCTTTTCACGATTGTTTGATTGGGCATGTGGAGATTTTGTCATGCATGGTAGTCATGAATGTATGTATATGCATGATCAAGATATTGAAATTAAATTTATTGGACTCTTCAAAGAAGGGTTTGTTCTCCAAAACGCTTGTGCTCTTGTAATTAACTATTTAATTATGGTCTATTAATTGGTATTTATGTAAGTGCTAACTTTACAGCACAGGAACTGCTGTATGTTGTGATGCATAATTTCTGTGTGTATATTTGTATTTATAGCCTGCTTTGCACCACTCCAGGAAATGGGAAGTAAATGCGGAGCACAGGATAATATCGAGGTGTATCTTAACTGAGAAACATCGACCAAGAAGATTAAAAGTGGTGGATTTTTATAACTTCAAAACATTCAATAATCCATTCAGATATGAATATAACTTCAAAACATTCAATAATCCTAATAATTTCTGTTTGGTTCTGAAAGGAAGAACAGGAGAAGGGACAAGGCAAAAAGCCAAAGACCAGCTCGAAACGAAGAACAGCATTGATTGAAAGAGACCGAGAAAATACAACTGACAAACTAAAGGCTTAATTGTTTTTTGTTTTTTGTTTTATTTTTTACTAGCACTCGCTATTAAGTATTAATGGCAGGCCCACTTTTTATTTTTATAAAAAAGTTAGGTTATAATGCTAGCAAGACCTAAAACTATTTTAACAATCAATAACTCGGGGTTATTTTAGATTCTGCAGCATGCAAGATCTAAAAATAATTAGGTCTTGGTGTAACTCAAGCGCCATATATATAATAGGGTGTGTCCAGCTCACAGGCAGTCTCACACATGCCCTCACTAAACAGTACAGTACTTTACAATAAAAACACTCGCAATATTCGCGCTATAATATAGAATAGTGTAATCTAAAACGAATTCACTCACCGTGTATAATAACTCACACTAAGGTAAAATACTAATTAATTTTAGTTATAGTTAATTCGGCGTCAATAACTTTCTTTTTCTTTATCAATTCATATATTTCTCAATTCATTTTATTATAAAGTTTAAACATTATCTTTTTATTTTTCAATTAATTAATCCATTTCCGATCCACGGAAAACATGAAATGATGACACGATGGACCGAAAGAATTGAATTGAATTGAAATGAAAGAAAGAGGGTCAAACACCAACAAACACCCACACCTTCTTCTTTGTTTAATATTATATTACGTTTCATAACAAGAGACCGTTGAGAACGGGTGATCAAGGGACCGATCAAGTAGGTGCGTTAACGCAGGAGGATCGTTGACAAAAGGATCCATGATCGAGTCCCTTGATCCAAGGGTTCTCCTTGTTTGTCTCACCCAACTTCAGAAGAAATAGAGTTTTCCTGCTTCGAAAAACATTACTTGATGGTAAATTGGCAAGTCTCTTACATCTTGACTCTTACTGCTAAGAGTTAGGAGTGTTATTCTTGAAGGATACATTTTCAACTCAAGCAAGATAAAAACCTATGTTCTCTTTTCTCTTCAAAATAGAATCGAATCAAATGATACGGTAAAATCACGATTACAACCACCAGAGTCAGTCATGGATGTCGTTAGAAGGCAGCGGAGCGGATGATGCATGCGAGGCACATGTCATCAATTTTTTTTATTATTATTTGTATAAAATCAAAAATACCCTTAGGACTAAACAATAATAACAAACAAACTATGATGAAATTACAACCAAGCTCCTGAAGCCAAGGCTAAAAAATCTGAATGATAAGGGTAATGTAGTAATTATATTGTTTTTATCAAATATGAAAATACAAAAACACCCTTATGTAGAAGGTATTGAATTATTTTATTCAATGATTACATTAATAATTTTATTATACATTAAAAAAACATAATTACTAATATAATCTTGTATAATCTTCAAACGATATTTATATTATGGTGAAAAAATCACTTTTTAATCAAAGCGAAGACAGAAGATAAAATAATAATAGTGATATATATCTTGAGGCTTGCTAGAGGATATATATATATATATATATATATAAAATATGAGTGAAGTAAGAAAGTTACGGAGATAAATAGTAATGAAGTATATATAATAATCATGATAGTTTTTTTTTTAAAAAAAAACGACCTATAATTATATAATTATTATTATAGCGAAAGATTATTATTTAATTAAAACAAAATACCTTAATATTACTCCTCCAATAATAATGATTATAACGTTATTATATAACGGCAATGATCGTTTTATTACAACCAACTGGTTAATAACGATTTAATAACAATTAACTTGCAAAATTGAGTTTTTTTTTATATTTTTATTACTGCATTCACAACAACGATAATCGTGATTATGATCGTTATTTTATATCCATGAAAGACCATGTGATCCACTACCTACAGACATCCTAAGTTGTAATGCTGCACATGTAGTATTATAATGACTATTATTTTTTGAAATATTTTTTTATTTAAAAATAATATTTTTTTAAAATAATTATTTTTGATATTAGTACATTAAAACAATCTCATAAAAAAAATAAAAGATAAAAAAATTATTTTTTAAAAAACATTTTAAAACACAAAAATAAAAATTCACAATTTATTTTACAATTTATTTATGTGCAATTAACAAGAAAAAAAGTAGCTTACAAATTATAAGGGAAAAAACACAATCAATTTAAGTTGAAAAAAATCTTTTTACTGTCAGCTGCTAGCAATTTGATTAATAAGGCATTGACTACACCAAATTGAGATTGAAAGGTTGAAATTGAAAAGTTGTTAAGAAATAGGTACTAAAGTGGAACATTTCAAAAACCTTAGGGATATATATTTACCTCTAAAGAATTATGGATGACTTGAAAAAGAAATCAAATTTGAAATATATCTCTTAAATATCTATCAGAACAGACACATGCGCTCACTCTCACTGACAGTTCGTCAAAAGAGCTAAAACAAGAATAAATGGAGAGAAATGCAGCCGTGCGGAAACCACACACTTCCACCGCCGATCTGCTGACGTGGAAGGTGTCTCCTCCTTCTGCCACTCCTCCTTCCGCCTCTTCACACCGCCCTCACCAGGTACCACGTTACATCTTTTATTATTATTACATAAAATAGTCAATTTTTTCCTCTGTATCTGAATTTTTGATGCATTATTTCACAGCCGTCTGATAATATCAGTAAAGTGCTGTTTGGAGGTCAGGTTTCTCAAGAAGAAGCAGAGAGTCTCATGAAGAAGTAAAGATTCCCCCTTTGTCTCCTTTGATATATATATTTTGTGTTTTAAGATTTTTTAGTTTTCTGTTTTATTAAATATAAAATGTTTTGTGAAAAATTGTTCTTTTTATTATTATTTCCCCCCTTTCTCTATTGGAATCGGATCATGGCTGCATTTTCTGTTCTATGGTTGTTAATGACTATAATAAGCAATTAAATTGAAAGTTTTGAAGAAAGGAAAAAAATTGATTGATGGGTTTTGAAGAGTAACTTCGTTAATGAAATGGATTAGTTTCTTTTTGTAAAGATAGTTAATGTGATAGCAGATATGGCAAGTGATTTAATTTTTTATAGATAAAACTTTTTGCTTTCTGTCTAAATAGAAAAGGAGAATGGTTGGTGGTGAACTTTTGTAGGAAGTTATAGTTAATTTCTTGGTGGGGGCTCATGAACGGCTCAGATCATATGCATCCCTACACTTAGGTATGGTGGTTCTTCAATATGATATGGAGCCCTTATCAGTTTATGATCAAGTTGTTAGATACTTCAATATGGAACTCCTCGTTGTTAAAACTAATCGACTTTTGAGTTTAGGCGATTCTTCAGTGCAAACAATTTGATAGTTTTACTTGTTTTAATTGAATCTTACTAAGTACTTCGATGATTGATTTCACTTGTGCATTTGCAATTTATCTAAATTGATTGGCATGGTCTTATTATTCTAGAAAGGTAGATCGGTCTGTTCTTTGGCAGACGATTTAGTTTTGACTTTCAAGCAAACTAACACCTGCCTTAACATACAGCACAACGATATTTTTCGTGCTCCTAATGGGTTTCCAACTTAGCAACCTTCAAACTTTGCATACAATGGTTATTTCATAAATCAATGTCAGTTTTTCATGTGTGCTTTCTCTGAGCCATCTGAATCATTCCCTTCATTTTTTTTGTAGAAAGCCATGTTCAGGATATAAATTAAATGAGATGAGTGGCAGTAGCATATTTAATGGTCAAGATGGTGAATCTGAATCTGGTGGTGCTAATCCTAATAACAGAACCACAGTGCGTGTTTATCAGGTACTTATTTGGTGATCTTTATTAAGAAAGTTCATTATCACCATTTGTAATCACTTGTGTAGCAAAGATCAATATTGATGGCTATTTCCTTTTTGCTTTGCAATTATTGGATTTTCAGCAAGCAGTGACTGGAATGAGCCAAATATCATTTAGTTCTGATGAGAGCATCTCCCTTAAGAAGCCTACCTCTATCCCAGAAGTGGCAAAGCAGCGTGAGTTAAGTGGGACAATGCAAAATGATGCGGACATGAAGAGCAAAAGGCAAATATCAAATGCTAAATTCAAGGAGATTAGTGGGCATGACATTTTTTCCCCTCCTGATGAAATTGTTCCCCGGTCACTGGCTGTTGCACACTCCTTGGAAATTAAAGAAAACAAAGACATCGGGGAACCTGCACCTCGAAACATTCACCCATCTATCAAAGTTTCAAATGTGAGTCTCTGCATCATGTGTTGGATAAAAAAATTTCCTGTCTTTGTTTGTTTATGGGTTGATATTCTATTTCTAGTAGGAAGGTACAGTTAGTGTCATGTTGTTGCGTTCTACATACCTTTATGGGGTCTTTGAGCCAAATGTTGAGTTATGAAGTGGTCATTACCATCAGTGAGGTCCATCTATAGAAATAGTGACTTGATAGAAGCCTCCCTACCATGTGTTGATTTACATCGAACTAGTAAAATGCAAAATGTCAATAGAAGCGCAGCTCAGTTCTCTCATGATTGTTAAATGCTGCAAGAGTTTCCCACCATGACTAGGTATGTTACCTTATCATGCATCGTTTTAAGTGGTCTTATATCATAGAAGATTTCCGATGTTTGTCATTTCTAGAGTTTTTATTCTGGCACGGAATCTATTGGATGCTAAGTTGCTCTATGTTTTATCCTTTCTTATCTCCTGTCTGCATTTTTGTTTTCTGTTTACCAATAAAACATGAATATAGCTCTTCTTTATACTCCGTAAATATGAATATATTCATCTCAATAGTCCAATCATCTGCAGGCATCATGTTGGAAGGCACGTGTGCTTCTTAATTCTAATCCTAATGACTAGGGTCCCATATCTGTGGTTGTTTTATTGGCAAGTGTAAAAGTCAACTTTAGTTTCCTTGATGCATGTGCTTGTTGAAACTATCCTGACTTCTCTGTGGATATGCGGTGATCTTTGGTTTTAGCTATTTAATCCCCATTGAATTTTGGCCGTAACTTCTATAGCCTGCTGGAGGTCAGAGTAATATCCTCTTTGGTGAAGAACCAGTCATGAAGACAGCAAAGAAAATACTCGACCAGAAGTTTCATGAGCTGACCGGCAATGATATTTTCAAGGGAGATGTCCCTCCTGGATCTGCTGAAAAACCACTAAGCACGGCAAAACTGAAAGAAATGAGTGGCAGTGACATCTTTGCTGATGGAAAAGCAGCATCCAGAGATTATCTTGGTGGTGTCCGCAAGCCCCCTGGCGGTGAGAGCAGCATTGCGTTAGTATAATAGTGCACCAATCAAGCTGCATGATGAGAGGATTCTTATCCCTATATGAGTGCTTTGTTCTGACTGATGACGTGCCTTTTAGGGTAATGAATCAGTGTAATATAGTTTTTAACCTTAGATGGCCGATTGAGTGCTTTCAATCTTCTTCTGTCTCAACTGTGTGCTGCGTCAAGACTACTCGTATGCCAAAAATCCCAAATAAAAATGAAGCTCACATCCAAATTATAATCGTAGCTGAAGAAGACAATCTCTTACTGATGGCACTGTCAACAAATATAGCCGAGTAATTGTTCCATTGAAGCCTCTTTCATAGACTCGATCGATATGAATCAAAACAGTTGTACTAGCCACCTGCACTTCGTCACGGGCTGGTGGGTTTTCTTGGTTCCAGAGATTACAAGAGAACTTCTCTTACTTCTCCTTTTTTAATAATAATTAGAAACTTTCTTTAAAATTAGTATATAGTAAATCTATTTTGGTTTATCGACGATTCTAGATTTATGGGTTTGTGAACATCATAGTTAAGAAAATCATACCAGCTCATTGGCTCAACCTAGAACCCGGTGGAAATAGGCAAAAACCTAAATTGACTTTAAATTAGAAAAAACCCGGTTAAAAATTATTTTAAAAAAAAACTATGTTATTTTGATTTAAAAAAAATAAAAGTTAATCTGAATCAAATTAAATTAACACGGTGACTCGAGCTATACCTTAAATTAAGTTTAAAATCTATCATTTATATTTATACTAGTTCTTTTGACTACTATTTTTTCCATAAAATTTAGATGGAAATACATGGAGTATGATCCGGGCTGAAATAGCAAGAAACTCCATCCATATGCTTAACTTTTTTTGGTAACACGAAAAACAACGAGAAATTTTATGATACTTAGAAAATAATTAATTTTATATATGACCAAATAAAAAGATACAAGAAGAAGAGAGAAATCTTACATGAAGATATTCTTATAATTTTTTTTTATAGATAATAGATTTTATATTTTCTCTTATCTTTTTGTTTTTTTATTTATTTAAAGTGAATCCCAAAAAATAATTAATAGAATATCCAAATTTAAATCACTATATTAAAGGATATTAACGGTAAGATTATTTCAGTACTATTAATTTTTTTTTTATCTATGAACAGACCTACTGATATCTAAATTTCAACAGGTCCCTTGAAGAATTCATTCAAACATCTTTATGCTATTATTCTTTAATAAAAAAGTTTCGAGTAATTTCAAACAGGCTTATGGATGTGTTATTCCTTTTATTTCTCTTTTAGCGACACATCAGTTCATGCAAGACGAGTCCATTTTTGTAATAAAGTATGTTTCTTTAATAAAATTGCTCTTTGTATGATTAAATAAGTTTTGATTAAATTATCCAAAATCACCTTTAACTTTGGATCAAATTAAAGTTAACCCCTGAACTTTAATTTTTTTTATCTTAATACCATAAACTATTTTTTTGGTAAAAAATAGGTCCTTTCTATCTAGGTTTCCATTTTTCAATTATTTTTTTCTCAAACCACAGTGTTTTCCAACAAATCTTGTGTTCTTGAATTATTATCTACGATAGGATAGAATTAATCTTTTATTTTTCGTTGCATTCTTTTTTTTTTTTAGTTTAACGTGGATGTCCGGGCCAGCTTGCGTGCACCTCGACTAATCCCACGGGCCTTGAAGTTAACAATCATGTAAGTCTCTAGTGGCCATCATATGAGCAACCACAGGGCTTGAACTGGAGACTACAAAGAGAGAGCAAACCTCTTAGTTCCAAACTTTTACCACTGAGTCACCACCTAGATTATTTCGTTACATTCTTTATTGGAAGGATGGTTAATAAGGAAACATGAGCAGGCAATCTTTCCTGCTGTGAGTCAAGGCTTCCTAACTATATAATAAAACGTGTTGTTTTTTTACTGTGCTGTCAACTATGGATGTAGAGACATCTTAACGGTGGATTTTGCCCTTGATGAATTCGATGGCTTGGTGTTGTTGGGCAAGGGCTGTCTGGGTTTTTCGTTGCATTCTTTCTTGGAAGCATGGTTAGGCAGGGAAGGGAAGGGTGGGCGGACAATCTTTCCTGTTGTGAATCAAGGATTGGCCCTCGCTTCTGGGGAGACAATTTTGCTTCGTTGTTCACCTACGCATATCTTGGTTTTTTCCATAGTCTAAAGTCTCTTTTGCTAGCATTCATTGCCTCCAGATGTATTAGTCATCACCTTACAAGCACTTGAGTTCTCGACCTTTCTTTTGGGATGTTTAGCTGGAGTAAGGCTGAAAACACTACAAAGAACGATTGGTGTCAGCGTAGCAGATTTTGAGTTAAGTTCTGCATCTAGTTATTGCTGCAACTCATGCTCGCCAACGAAATCTGGAGTCAAAAGAAGAATTTGCCCTCTGCTCTAAATGACTTGTATGTTTTTTTATCGGTTTGGGATTTCATTAATAATTAATTACTATATCCTTATCATTTCATATTAACCAACATAAAAAGTTTGTCTTTTGTTGTTGCTCTACATGGACAATGCTTTCCTTTTTATGTACAATTTAACTCATAACTTTTTTTCTCATAGAATTGAAAAAAAAGAGGCATGGACATGTCTGTTTGAAGAATTATTGCTTTTCAAAGTGCTTTTTATTTAGAAATGTATCAAAATAATATTTTTTTATTTTTTAAAAAATTATTTTTAAAATTAACGCATCAAAATGATTTAAAAATACCAAAAAAATATTAATTTAAAATAAAAAAATAAATAAATAAAAATTTAATTTTTTTCAAAAGCGCTTTTAAAACATAAAAATAAACAGGACGAAACATTTTTTTACATTAGTTTTTATTGATTCCATAATCATGAAGGTTTTTAATAAAAAACTTTTTTTAAAATATTTTGTATTGTGTTTAATTTTGTAGGTTTTTATTTTATTTTATACAAGATAAATTTTATTTTAAAATAATATTTCTAATATACATATCTATATTTCTATTATCTTTTATTAATTTCGATAAATCAATTTAGTAATAAACATAAACATATAAATATATCATTTTACAAGATCAAATATTTTGATTTACATCTATCTCTTAATTTTTTTAATTTTTTTAGTTGTTATTAAAAAAATTATTTTATTTATTTACATGAATAATTATTAATTTATTTAATTAGATATTTAGATAACCTTTTCCATATGAAAAAAATCATATCGAGTATACACATATAGAAGGCAACAGTCAACACTCATATACCAAGATATGAAACATCAACCTGGTCCATTTCAAAGATTTATTAAGCCAGCAGAGATGCACAGAACATTTCACGGAGATACTCAAAATAAGCAATACAAAGAAGTAAAGATGATAGCTCACGTCGGGAAGATTGTGTCCAGCAAAAGCAACACAAACAACATTCACACAAAGCACAACTCTTCCGCAACCACAAGAAATGTCAAGCATCTCCATGGCCAATCAAGGCAAGAAGCATTCGCTCATAATCTCCAGAAGCCTCTCCAGCAATGTCATGATCAAGAGTAACACTATTTCGGCGATGGTATTCCTCCTTAATACGTTCCATGTCAACCTCTGCCCTGGTGGTTACAACTCTAGTAAGAGCCCCTTCATCTGTCCCTATCTTCTTGATGGCCAGCCGCAGAAGCTTCTCAAAGTATTTTTCAGGGTAGGTCAAGCACTTAATTGTTGCTCTCAGTAATTTAAGGAATTCGTTATCGGCATCTTCCTTCAAGTTCTGCAACCAGATTTGCCATTGTCAGTTCAAAGTGAAGCAAATTTCTAGAATACATTTAGAAAATTTATTACTTTAAGAGCTAGATAAAAACCTTGGCTTGTTATGGATTTCATTGCAAATTTGTTATTTTTATTTGCCCCTTGAATAAACATTGAAATCATAATTGACTAACTCGAATTCTGCATTGAGAATGGTTACAAAGAATAACTGATAGAAGTCACATTAGATCACAATACCTTGTTGATGGCATTTCCAAATGCATTGTTGTAGTGATTAAGTGTTGCATTAAGCTGTGCCTTACTTCTTGTAGTCAGAATCCTGATGATTTCATCATCACTGTAAGCTTTATCTGAGATCTTCTCATGAAGTATCTTAGCCTCTGATTTTGCCAACATCGTGTTCACCTCTTCTCCCTCGTATCGGAATGCACTTACAAGGGGAACCAACAGCTGCTCATAACAATTATAAACACAGAACTAAGCGATTCAGAATTGATATCGCTAATGAGGTACCATAAGTCTAAGAGGAGATCAATCAAAACTCAAGATTTATGTAAAAAGTGCATTTGGATTCTAAGGCAAGAAAAATGAATTACTCATACAGATTTGATTCAAACTAGCACCACTGACATGAGCTAAAATCTCCCTGACAGAATGCTTACGAGGTTCAAGTCATTACCTTGCGGAAGTCTCCAGTTGTGTGATATGCAACATCTTCCTCAAGAGATTTCTTGTAACGAGCATGGTATGCTTGCCTCGCCTTAAAAAGGTCATGTGAGGACCTAGTACAAGCTATTTCCATTAAAACCCAGTTGCTTGAAGTGAACCTCTTTGTGGCTTCATTGGCCAAATATGCATCACGCTCAGCAAGATCCAGTGTCCATAGCAATACGACCCTCTGCTTGAACAAAATTTGAGAAAAAAAAATATTAGCAATCTCAATGTCAATGCAATACTTTTCCATTGTTGCCACAAAAGAGACAAGGGCCTGCCATCAAAAGCCTTAGTTGCCATCAAATTAATTTTGTTAGAGAGGAAGTATCGCACTAATTAATACTAACATAAGATGCAAGAGACTGACCTCGAAGTCACTAGACAGTTCCTTGTCCAAATCTTTAAGGAGATCTTGCCCATAAGCTTCAGCATAAACCTGCCGGATTAAGTTGCGTTGTGCAGCATTCCTATGAGCCAAGATGGAGATAATCAATCCCTCATTTGTACCCCATCCTGCAAACCAAAAAAGAACGTTAGTACCAATACATTTAGTACAAGAAGAGGACAATACATCAAAGAAAAAATGGATAAAGATCTGTTTTTTATGTCCTAATTACAACATCAACATCAAATAATTTGCGAAGATTCCATTATCTTATACGACGATTGATCGGTTCTCAACATCAACATCAAGAAAGTAGCTAGAAATATAATAAAGACAAATAATTTACCAGGCACGATTAATGTTATTCCACAGAATATAATCTAGCTGTCATTTCTGCAGATCAAACTCAAGAACTTAAAATGGAGATCAGTATAGAGATCAAACACTGAACAAAATATCTGCAGGATCATATACCACTCATTTCATGACTCAAAAAGTCAATCTAACCCTTTCTTCAAAAAAAACGAATCGAAATCTAAATTTTCAGCCACAGATTACCAAATTATGTAATAAAGAATGTTAGTTTACATTATGATCTGCATCTTATGGCCCAACAAAGAAAGACAAAATAAACAAAAAGAAAGGAATGATCCATAATGCAAGCAAAATAACTAAGTGCGGAATTCGGAACGGAACATAAGAACCAACATGATCAGACACAAAGCATTAAAAAGAGTGATGAGTCTTTAAAGAAGAATTATAAAGGGGAGACCTTTAAAAGCTTTATTAAGCTGCTCAGCATCCTCGTAAGGAGGAGGAACAGAAGCAGGAACTTTAAGGGACGCCATTGTTTTCTCTCTTCACTCTGTTTTCACTCTCTGTTTTATTGTTTGCCAAGAATCGGAAACGATGGCTGATATTAAGATCTCCGAACTTGTTTTATAGCGCATGAAAAGGAAAGAAAATTAAATAAAAGTTATTTCATTGCCAAAAATGTGATTGTGTAAAACAATCATCGAAATTCCCGCTCGTCATTATCTAGCTTTTCATTATTTTATCAGCGACAAAGACAATAATGAATTTGGTCACGTCATGATGATATTAGCTGGAGTAGTGCTGTTATCAAGGAAAAAATGTAAAACCGATTTGTCAATTTCACCCCAGACTACAAATGCTTTCAATTCCATCCTAATCCATCCCCAGCCACAAACAAGCTTTCAATTTCATCCTAAAATTCATCATCTCTTACAGGATGTTGCCCTTTCCTCCTCTGTGATGTACTGTATTTTGGATGAGCAAATGCAACTAGATCAAACTCAATGGAGAGATAACTTGAAGAGAGGAGGGATTAGACATATAGTTACGGAACAAACTAAATTTTTATTTTTTTTCTATCTTGCTTCATACTTGTAATGGACACCATTATAAATGACATTAAAATCAAAATTATCAACCATCTAGGTGGTGATCTAATGATAAAAGTTTGGGATCAAGAGGTTTGCTCTCTCTGTGATCTCAGGTTCGAGCCATGTGATTGCTCATATGATGGTCACTGCAGGCTTACGTAGTCGTTAACTTCAGGGCCCGTAGAATTAGTCGAGGTGCGCGCAAGCTGGTCCGGACACCCACGTTAAACTAAAAAAAAAATCAAAATTATCTCTTCAAGTAGCATTCCACGAATTTTCAAAAAATCTCTAACAAACATCACTATTCATTATTATATGGGTGAATTTAGATCCTGGAAATTTTTTTGAGACTTTGGAATGATTTTCGTTGCAATTTGAATTATTCAATGGTTGTTTTAGACTTCATTTAGTATTGTGATCCAACCGTATTTTAATTTTTTTTAATTTTTTAACTTTATATTATTTTTTGTGTTTTTTAATTGTTTATATATTTTTCAATAAAAAATATTTTGAAAAATAATATCTATTATATTATCAAACATGCCCTTAGTTTGATGATAATGATGATTGCATGCCATATTATATTATGAAAAGATTCAATTTAGAATGAAGTTGAAGCATTTTTTGGTTTTAGGATTGAATTGAAAAAAATTACATACATACATGCTTATTAAACTTGTATTGTATGTATAGTTGTAAAATCTGAATCATCTTAACAGATTAATCTAGAACTCGGCTGACCTGAAACTTTGATTGGTGAAGAAAAAATAAAAGAAAAAATAACCCTCAATTCATTAATTTTTTTTTAAAACAAATTATATAAAACAACATTGTTTTAATTATTTGAAAAATAATAATTGAATTCGACTCTCTTGACTTGTCACTCAAATCTTTTCTTGTCCCTAACAAGTTAAACTAATGACCTATTAATATAATCTCTTACTTTAATTTAATTTTAAATTAAGTTATTTAAGAGTTAATTAGTGTGTGATCTAACTTGCTCGCAAGTTAATCTGTAATCTAATCTACTTTGTGAAAATTCAGTTTAACTATTAAAAAAATAAACCAAAACAACTTTGCTTTAATTTATTTTTAAATAATAAATTTTAAATTAACAACATTAATTCCTGCTTTTTTGAACGGAAAAAAAGCAAGCGCACATGGCTATGTTATCCATCGTTGGATTGCTATCGAGTAGGTGTACTGAATTTGTCGATTCGAGTCTGTGGAGCCTGCCTTCCTTTTCATTCACATGGTTGGACGGTGGGGGCACGAAAAACGTACTCGTTGATGCCTGACTCGGCTACTCGTTCTCGACGTTTTCTTTTGTTTATTTTATTTTTTTCTTAATTTCTCTTTGTAAGTCAGAGTGTTATTCTTTTCATCAAATCCGTGTTCGCATTGATATAAAAAAACTATTTAATACTAAGATTGAGACTATCTGTATAGTTTAATGATATTTTTAAGGTTTATATTATCAGATATTATAATATCAGATATTATCAGATCCAAGTAAATCAACTCTTGGAAGCTAGCTGTAAAAACGTTGGAACAAATCGAGACCAAACAGACCTAGCCCAGAAACAATCTCTGGGAGCTTGACTGCAAGTTTCTAACCCACCGAAAGAAAAATCGACAACACTCAACATCATCAGCAGTCAAGTTCTGTCTAATCTGATCGTTAATTTCGAAACTGTAAAAAATTAACTGGTTTAGATATTCACGGTAAATAAAAAAAAAAAAGTTATCTCTAATCTTTGCTCATTAGGTAATAGATGTCCATGAGCAGTTAGACATAAGAGGGTTCTAACCAGAGAGCATTCTTTAAAATAATTTTGAGGAAATGGAAAATAAAATTACAGCTGAAAATGAGAAGACGACTCCACTGGGGATCGAACCCAGAATCTCTGGTTCCGTAGACCAGCGCCTTATCCATTGGGCCATGGAGTCCTTTTGTTGGTGTCGAACGTAATACCCTTTATAAATATACAATGTCTTCAAAAGCGAAGTCCCACGAGCAGCAGGTGTTACGTCATCAGTTATCATCACCATTTTTTTAGCAAGACAAGACTTCTCTTCTCCCTTCCACCTCCTTCCTTGGCAAGATATCCCTCCTACCTGCTTCTATGTATAGATAGAGAAAAAACAAGGCCTTTTCTACGTGCATCTGTTGCTGAACCCACAAAGGAAAGAAAAGTTGGGGATGCCATTGTCATGAGAATATAAAAGGAATAATATGTAAACAGAATCTCCTTTAGCATTATTTGTCAAGCATTCAGTCTCTTTTATTTTTGTGTGGTGGAAATCCATTCTACCCATTTTGTTGTTAAAAAAAAGCATGGGAAAACAGCAAAAGTCGTTAAGGAGCAAATCAGTCCACTTTGTGTCTGATCTCACCACTGTCATCCTTAACCCTATCTCTGATAAACCCTCCAAGCATTCGACTCCTCGTCCTCATCCACTTCCTGTAAGCCCATCTCTGTTCTTCTCTCTTATTTTTTCTTTTTTCATGTTTTGGTTTTAAAGTTTGAGACTTATGATCAAGTTGTCTTATATATATAGAAGGCAACTTGATCGTATATATATAATTGGTTCAATACCCACTTCTAATTTTATGATAGGTTGGAAGATTTAGTTTGTTTTTGTTATTGGGACTTTGGCATTTGATCTTATAAATCTGTCTTTTTGTTTCTTTTGTGAGTTATTTTTGCCATTAAATTGAGGTTTGGTTAATAATTTTCAAGAATTACTGTAACTGAAATACTTTTTACTAGGATTTTGATCAAGGAAAGCTCAATGCATTTTACTATCGGGGTTTAACTTAAAGGGTTTATGAAATTATCTGTTTGTTTTCTTCTTGGTTTTTTAGTTAACAGAAGAGAAAAGGAACTCCCTTGGAAAGTAAAAGTAAGTTTTTTTTTAACCAAGACTGAATTGAGTTCAACGATGGATAGTTGATAAACTTAACAGTGAATAGTTGATAATCTTACCAAAGTAGATGTTTTTTCTTTACTGCGTTCAGCAGCTTAATTTAACGATGATAAGTTCCAACTCTATGTTGTAATCATTTGCCTAAAGAGGTTGGATGGATATTTGGTTGTTACTGTGATTGGACTTTTCTAGCTACAATTTTGACCGTGGAAGCTCATTGTGCTTCTCTACTGTGCTTTCTCATGGGATTTAGGAGAATCAAATTCTGTTTCTTCTTGCTTGTTTTAGCTAACAGAGCATAAAAGGAACTTCACTGAATATTAAAAGGGTGACTGATGTTAGAAATCTTAACAGTGATAGCTGACATGCTTTAAGTCATATCCGAATAGGTATTTGATAACATAGCAATGTTATGTTTAGACTCTAAAACGGTTTGCGAAGTTGTAATTATTTGCTTTCTGTTTTGGTAGGAAGATGCCAGTGAGTCAAAAACGAGTCAGCTAGAGTCCATTACTGAAGAGGACACAGGGCATTTAGCTGAAGAGCCTGATACTTCATCATTCACCGCATTCCTATTCTCTTTGTTAACGTCCTCAGAGTCTGGAAATAATGCAAAATTGGATAAGCAAAATGATAATTCAGATCAAATGGATGACCAGTTATCTGGGAATGTAGCAAAAGAGAGTGGCACAAAAAAGGGATTGCTTTCAAGGGCCAAGCATTCTCTTGGAGCTATTTACCAAGCTACTAGAATAGACAGATATCAAAGTCAAGAACACAAGGAAAATTCAGACTTGAAAATTGCTGATGATAATGATGGTGATGCAGTTGAGATAAGAAGTATGCTGAAACAGAACATGAAAGAGCCTGTTGCTTTGGGAGATATTTCAAACATTTCTGAACCTTCATTGCTTCTTTCAGAGAAAGCAAGGAGCACCCTTTATGTTTCTCTTCCAGCACTTGTCCAAGGGAGAAAATGGTTATTGCTGTACAGGTATAAGAGTACGGATTTTTAAAAAAATTAAGTTTTGGATTTTCAATTATATATAGTAATGCTATTGATAGCCAAGTAATAAAACAGTAGTCCTTCATTGGCTTTCTCTTTCCCTGGAGTTCTTGCAGTACATGGAGGCATGGGATATCGCTTTCAACCTTGTATAGAAGGAGCATGCTTTGGCCTGGACCTTGTCTGCTGGTAATGCCCATTTATTTTGGGCTAGGGGCAATTCATTTTGTATGTATTAGATTTGTCTCCTGGAGGCTATTTTGCAAGTGGAAAACTGTGATTCCCACACACAGACACTCAAACAATAACACACATATATTTGAATCATTGTCAAAATTGAACTCTCATACATTATATGGGTGTAATGTATTCTACTGTTACATTGCACATAATTCTCATTATAAAATAACAGAAAAAATTTCAATGATTACAAAGGAATTTTCTCTCTAGATACTTCTCCCGTGAGCATAGTAACCAAGAAGATGTGGTGAATCTGTTTTACCTTATGGCTGGTGTTTATTCGGAAGTTGAATGGCTAGATCCATCCCAGTCACTATGAGTTTTGCACAAAAGTTACCTGCCATGCATGTGGGCTTTCGATCTGGAGTTGCTCCAAGTATCTCACCATGCTAATTTTCTCCCAGGCTGTTGGAGATCGCAAAGGGGCAGTATTTGGTGGCCTGGTTGAAGCTCCCCTGAGGCCAACCAACAAGAAATATCAGGTAGATACAAACTTATTAATTCATATAGATAGTAATTTCTTTTGTGTTGTGCTGACCTTCAAGTTTGAACAGGGATCAAATAGTACATTTGTTTTTACAAATACACCTGGCCATCCTGTCATATTCCGTCCCACAGGTATCTCTTTCTCAGCTTTTTAGGCAACAACTCTTGATTCTAATTAACGTTTTTACTGTTGGAAGCATATGGCTTGTTTTGTTCATGTGTCAAAGCATTATTCCTTTGCTTATGGATGTTGTTTGGACGTCCATGTTCAAATATGTCCTGTGGGAATGGGTTAAAAAAATGTTAATCAAAATGATGTTGTTCCCCTGGAATTACAAGAAAATTGGTAGCAGCTTAGACATAATTGTTATGATTTCTTATTCTGTCAGGTGCGTTTTGCTTTCCTAAACAAAGTTTGTGTTACAGAATTTGTAACTGAGGATAAAAACTGCATTATGTATAGTGCATTTCACGTTCATTGACTTTTAGATGAAGTAATCGCAGCGCACAGCTGCAAGCAAATGCTACATACTTATTGCTATTAACTTGGTATATCTGCGATTCTGTGTGGCCATGAGAACAGTGAACTCATTAATTGCAACATAAAATGTGCTGGTCCTTCTATGCAAGGCCTTTGACATGCTAAAACCCCTTTTGTTCCAAAATGTTGTTCTCGGTATTTTTCTCTGGAAGCTTTGAAATGCTTGGAGATATAATGTTCTGGAACTTATGCCTGAAATATGAAATTTCAATCGCAAGATCATGTCAAATTGCTTGATGCATGGCCATTCCAGAAAGGTGTTTTCTTGAAACCCTACTGGGCTTCAGTTTAACATCTATTCAAACCTATTTTTTCACTAAAACCAATCCGTGCACTAACAGCTATGTTAAAGCAGGTGCTAATCGTTATTTCACTTTGTGCTCTACCGACTTTCTTGCAATTGGTGGAGGTGGCCACTTTGCACTCTACTTGGACAGTGATCTGTAAGCCCTACCTTTGCTTCTCTGTTATTTATGTATTTATTCTGCAATATATACAGGATCTAATTTTTTTTGTTGGTTCCATGCAAAGATTAAATGGATCAAGTTCGGTCTCAGAAACGTATGGGAACCCTTGCCTTGCACACTCTGAAGACTTTGAAGTCAAGGAAGTTGAGGTATGCATGGAGCCTTTCCCTTTCTCCTTCTCTCTCTCACACACACGCACTCACACACACAGCACACAATCTACTGTGGTTCACCAACTCCACAGGGTCAAATGCCTTTTAAGTTGGTTACAGGATAACCGACAGAAGTCACTGTCTTTTCCTTTCCTTGCAGCTATGGGGCTTTGTACATGGTTCAAAGTATGAGGAAATACTTGCTTTAAGCAGAACCGAGGCTCCTGGGATTTGTCGGTTTTGAAAGTTAAAGAACAGGACAGGGCTCAATTCACTATGACATGGATCAAGTGATTCCGTTGATACTACTGGATGATGCTGAATGCCAATCTGTTGTATATAGCATATGGAAGTGGGTACATGTGAAGATGGCATTTACTATCAACCTTTGTACATAGATGTTCAACCTTTAGACGAGGAGTGTTTTTGTATGATATTACTAGCCAATTTTGGATGGAAGCTGGATTTGACAGTAATGCCGGTTGATCATATGACAAGAAGAATGCACATGCTGCTGTTCACATTCATACTTAATGATATTGCCAAGAGCTTTATGTTTAATTGCTTAACGAGTTCATGAGGTATATGACCTCCTTTTGTTGCCTGTACTCTTTATTTTCCTGTCTCAACAACCGAATGAAATTGACTTGAAACCTGGAGGTTGAACCATGCCTGAAGATAACTGAGGCTGTGCTCCAGATGACTAGTAGCTTCGAATACTGAAACAAAATATACTCTATATATATATCAGGGTATATTTGTGATTACATAGCACGATGACTCTTAGCACTCTCAGTACAATGTGCCCTAGCAAAAAAGGCTGCAAAGATGATGACCTGACCCTTCAACTAGATAGCTTTATTTTTTAAAATATTTTTCGATTCTACTACGAACTCTTATTAACAAACATCATAGCAAAACTTTCCTGGGTAGAAATGAAAAATCAAGTTTTGCCTGCATGCAACCTGCTAAGGTGGAAGTTTTGGCTCATTCATGCGCAAGTAACACGGAGGAGCCTCTCACGCATCAAGCAGCGGAAAAAAGTTTCTCATTGTGCTTGGCAAATTAAACATGAAAAAACACGGACTCCCTTGGCGTTAAAAAGAGAAATTTGAAGTAACATTTTGGGGCATTGCATTTTGTTGCATTTGACCAGCTAAAGCACGCCTTTCTAAATTCTAAGGGAAATTTCTTGTTGCTACTGATCCTTACCGAGTGGCTAATGGAATGCTGAATCTGTTCCTTTGATTGATGGCTTAAGGGTACAAACCGATCGGTTTCAGTTCGATTATTTTTTAATAAAAACCGGGTTTTTTCAGTTTGACTCAGTTTTTTTTAGTTTCAGGCTTATAAAACCGATACCAAACCGGTTGGTTTTTAAAAAATTATAATTGGTTTAATTAGATTTTTTCACGGTTCGGTTTTTTCAGTTATTTTTTTCTGATTTTCTCAGATTAATCGGTTTTTTGATTTTTTTACTCACCCCTAACATTTAATAGAAGTAAGAACTCTCATATATTCAAGTAACTATCTTTGTAGGGAGAAAAAAAATAATATTTTATAAAGATAGACTTTGAAATTATATATATTAAAATATCAAGAATAAAAAGATTGTGAATCCAAAGCTTAAAGAATTCATGATATATTTATAATTCATAAATCTTATTTTTTTTTATTAACAGAGTTGAGAATAGTTTTATTTAGATAATATTAATAAAAAATAAATTTAATTTGCATAAATATTAATAAAAAATTAAAATATGATAGTCACATTAAATATGGCATGAATAAATGGATTTAGCAAAGGCATTTATTATAACAAGACCCAAACACACCTCACTCACTCGCTAGTATATGAGCATTTTTTTTTCTTGTTGCCTTTACAGAACTTCCGTCTTATATCATCAAGTCATCACGCATTAGTACAACACCAACATTATTTGATTCCAATTCAAGATCAATGCCTAGTGTACCCTCTTCAAATTTTATCAAATTCACCTGCCATCACTTCATTAAAACCATATATACAGGCAATGCCATCACTCACTTGAAGCACGTTCCAGTATTTAAGCAACAGGTTCATTGATAATATTACTATTCTTACTCGAGTATTTCTTGATTTTTTTTGGAAAAAAAAATAATGCCTCTAATTAGAAATTTCTTTTTATCGCCTAAACAAAAATGCTGAGAATACCCATCCGTATTGCAGTTGGGAACATGAAAGATGGGTGAATGATGCTCGTATAAGATACTGAAAAGGCAACAGGAAACTCATTTAAGGTCATAGGATATGGACTAATAAAGGTGCCAAATATTAAATAAATTTGTCATCCTTCTTCGAATGCACAATACTCACTAGCACAACAAACCTAGGAAAACACAAGAGAGGGGCACAGATCACGAGAAGGACTACGTACCCTAACTAAAGCGAACGAAAACAACCATTGATTCAAGTATGAACAGACAGCTAGCTATTCAACATCTGATGATGTAAATTCCACGATCTTCCGCACAAGCTTTCGATGCAGAATCTGTGACAAAATCAGAAGATGCATGTCATGTAATATCATGGAGGAATGCAGCATGAATTAGTGCACCACTTGATTGTGTAGGGCTTTACCAAAGGAAAGAATATAATGAAAAAAGAAAAAGACTTGTTTGGCATAATATCATCCCGTTCAAGAAACCAAGTACCTTCCTCCCATGGTCACCAGCAGCTTCCCCCACAAATACGTGCCAAACAAAACCGCTGCATTGTGTTCAATCAAGCAACTGTTGCAGTTTTCTCCAGCGTGCCTTGTGGTTTCTGGGGGGACCCATTATTCTGACTGGCAGCCTTGGTGTCTACTGTTTCCTCGTACGCAGCTTCATGGACACCAAGGGCAGCACGACCAGAAGGGTCAAGATTTTTTGACCAAGCAGCATCCCATTCCACTGCTTTTGCAGTACTGCATGCCACACTTGGACCTCCAGGAACTGTTGACCTTGCAGAATTCTGTTCAAAAATGGAAATTAGTTAACAATAGTGCAACAGTTAAACAAAGGGTTCTTATAGGCAGCAGCCAAGTTAATGAATCCTGCTCCTTTATATTGCAGAGAAACCTTGGAGAATAAAAGCTCAGATACTAGAAAAGAATAACATTGCACCTTAGGAAAGAATTTCTCAAAGATGGTTCTGTAGTAATATGCCTCTTTGGTTGTAGGAGTATTTTCTGGGTAAATGAAGCTTGCATTCATCAACATTGCATCTGTGACCTGCCCAGTTATAACAGAGGCTAGAAGTTGTTCATATCCTGCTAAGGCATTAAATGAAGAATTCACAACAGCAAAAGTTTGAATCTATAACTAGATTTCTCTTAGAAAATAAAACAAAGAAATCACTGAAATCATAAATTATAAGAAAAGCATCCATTTCCGGGGTTGTCTTCAACAAAACTGGCTGACATGTAGAATCCAAAACAAAAGCCCCTAACAATTCAAAGTATACATACTTGTTTGTTTGCATGATCCTTCAAACCATCAATCCAACTGTACCCAACTCCATCACTGAACTGTTCCTTCTGCCTGTACAATATGTGCTAAACCAAGTGGAAAAAGAAACATTTCAAAAAATAAATATCATGATGAGGGACTGAGAAGCAAAAGCTAACTAGAATTTTTTTATAAAAAAAAAAAGAAGAAGAAAAACCTTCGGCAGATATGGATTCTTCTCATCATCAAAAGCATTACGTAAGACCCACTTCTCAATCCTTCCAAGATCAGGCCTGATCTGCAAGGATGAAAGCAAATAATTAGATTCTAATCTTATATAATTAGTAATTTTCATCAGCAATCTTATCCCAACATAAATCACCAGACAAGACCTACATAGCATTAAAATGTGCCTAAAGGCCCTAAACAACTACTGCAATTCTATGTTATGTAGCAGGTGACAACATTGAAAATAACCAAATGCAGGGAAGCATGCCTCATATTTGAAACTACACAATCTATGGCTCATTGAACAGTCAAATACAGAACAATAGCAGGAGAAAGAAGCAAATACAGCAGATCTGCATATGAAGTGTTAAACATGAAAGAGATCAGTTATCATCTTTTGTTCAGCAATTTCCTCATGCAGTGCTGGAATATGTTTGCTTCAGTTATTTTTCTCTGTGAGGGGCCACATATACTTGTATCAAATAATGAAACAGGGAGCGTAAAGCAGGGGAAAAGCCTTTACCATTTTCCACTCAGGGTCTATGCTCATTGCAATGTTGATGAATTCTTTATCCAAAAAGGGAACGCGAGCCTCAACACCCCATGCTGAAGTCGATTTGTTGGCCCTCAAGCAGTCATAAAGATGAAGAGCTTTAATCTGAAAAAAATTAAAACAATCAGAACTGCGAAAAATACTGCATGCAGTGAGATATGTTCAATCAAAACAACATTGGCGTGCAGCATAGTTTATTGATTCCTAGTTCCATTCCTCATCAAAAAGCAAAAAATAATACCTTTCGACATGTCTCTTGGTGAAACTCCTCCTTGTTAGGTGCCTTGTGGAAATACAGGTAACCTCCAAAGATTTCATCTGAACCTTCCCCGGAAATAACCATTTTCACTCCTAAAGATTTTATTTTCCGTGACATAAGAAACATTGGAGTGCTGGCTCTAACAGTGGTCACATCATATGTTTCAATATGATAAATGACTTCCTCAAGAGCATCAATCCCTTCCTGATTTAGCAACAACACTTAAGTACTGGAAATGCACGGCATAGATTCTCTCTTTGTTTTACAATTAAAAGCAGTGCTTACCTGTACAGTGAAGTAAAATTCATGGTGGCGAGTTCGGAGATAATCTGCTACCTCCCTTGCAGCTTTCAAATCAGGGGAACCCTAAATAGCAAAAAAAGTAGAAGCATGTGCATGAATGAGGAAAGCACTATTGTACGCACCAGTGACCAATTCAATTTCTTTTGACATTACCTCGCAAGCATCTTGCAGAGAGGCCAGATAATAATGTCAACATCAATGCCTTTATTATGTGGATACTGAATAGTTAATCATCACATGCCAAGGGAATGACAACAAGGTAGCGTGGAAAGGTCATCACAATTACAGTTTAAAACCACAGATAAGTCTTACCACTAATCCCTTTAGAAGCATGACATGCATTAAAAAACCATGTTGGAAATGGATTTTTTGAATACTTTACATTCTTTCGTCCTCAACTAATGCAATATGTTAGTCAAAATCATTATAGAACCTTCAGAGGCCAAACAGTCCAAATATTAAAAAGAGCGAAACATGTTTATTTAGCAGCAAGGCACCTTCAAACCAATACAGAAAGTATGCAATTGTGATCCCCACTGTTGAGCAGCTTCTGAGTCGGCCAAATGGCGAGAGGCCACAGCAGCAACAAGTGATGAGTCCAGTCCTCCAGACAGAAGCACACCAAAAGGTACGTCTGTCATAAGTCTCTTGACTACAGCCTACATGAAGATGGTCAGAAAAATAAAGTGTACGTAGTTAGAACCATAGGATTAAAAGGGAAATAAAGAGAATCCAAAACTACACCCCTAAACTTCCAGATCTTAACAATGTTCAGTCTCTTCAAAAACGAGTCTTGGAAAAAGAAAAAGAAGAAAGATAATAAAACCTATAGTGACAATCTAAAGAGCCTAGATCATAATAGCCCACTAGTTCAATGATAGGAAATAACATGAACTGAACTGTTGCTGTGGTGCAAGGTCGCACAGATAGTGCCTGCCTATAGCGTGAAAAGTACTTGCAGCAGTTAAATTGACAGCTTGCTTATGCCTAAAGTTTCTCACTAGACACCTGTTTAGAATAAATATAAAGTTCCTCAAGTATAATCATGTTTGGGTTATATAGAGATAACAATGCAAAGTGTATACATAAAAAAATCACTGTTCTGCTTTGGCATCAATGAAGCAGATCAAAAAAGGAAGACAAAAAAAAATTACCAACCGCTCATTCTACAAATAACAGCAAAACAACTGTATACTGTATGATGAAAGGTTAGAGATTTTATACAAGAATAACTCACAACTTAGGAAAATATTAAAACAGAAAGACAAACAGATAGAAAAGGAGATGTTTTCACAGACAATCATTACTATTCAGTAAAGCTTGATACAACAAAGATATAACATAGACTAAACAAGCATATAGGGAGAGTCCAGAACATACCTTCTCAAAGGCCTTCCGCAAAGCTAGGGGATCATATGGGGATGAGGGTATTTGTTCTGAAAACCATGGTGGGTTGTACCACCTTCTAAGCGCTCCTGCAGGCATGTGAGGTAAACAACATAGTGACCTTAAAAGCATGAATTTGAACAATCTGCACAAGGATACAAGAAACTGACAAAAGACACAATTAGGAAGAAATTACTCCTTTAACCCTACAAACCATTGCAAATCCAAAATGGCCCAATATTGCACATACATACAAACTTCCTCTCAAGCTTTTTTCTTTCCCCCTTTCTGGAAGTGGCTGGTAAGTAAAGCAGGGATTTGTATAGAAAAGAGAGGGATTGCTCCCCATGTCATAGGACTAATAATCTTTTCACTGAACCTCTATCCTCCAATGTGTTAGGGTAACTAAATCTATTATTAATAAAATCTGTGCAAAGTTTATACAATATGAACCAAAAAAATTCTAGCACTGGCAAATGAAATCACAGGAAGAATAAAACAGATATAAGGTTGATAAGTGAAGACCATGCTACGGGTGATCATTTGCAATCAATCTTTAATTTAAATGAAAGCACACATCCATCATTCACAACATAAACAAATGGAAACCTTGTTTGCTTGAATATATATGCCCCGGCAAGAAAGACATGAATCGTTCACAATCATCACTCAATGCTTTCATTTCTGAAGCAAACCATACAGATCCTGAAAAGAATTGGTTCTTGGTTAATACAGAAGCTGGCATTTGTTTTATAAAGGGAAAAAATACAACATGAAAATGCAACCTCAAAACATCAACTTTGGAAAACTTGGGTGGATGATATTCAAATTCACCCAGAAAGGGGTGATGAAGTGAAGCTGATATGGAGCAATCATTACCATAGAATATTAAGAAAGAACATCTTCCAAGTGTCTTTTAGTACTATATAGCAGATATGAAGCAAATACACCAATTCAATCTGACGTACCATCAAGACCCCAGCCGATATAAAGTGGGGTAATACCAATAGCATCCCGAGCTGCAATAAAACTTTTGTCACGAGTATCAAGAAGGACAAATGAGAACATGCCGTCCAACATGTCCACAAAATTTTCTCCATGTTCTTCGTACTGGAAAGAAACAAACAGCAAAATTATGTCAAACAACTAGAAAAAAGAAATACAAAAAATGAGTTATTTAAAGGTTAAAGCTAGTAAACTCCAATTTACATGCTACAGCTCAGGAAAAGGAAAGCACATCTCGCATCCTGGTAAATTTACTCAAGTTGTATACTAGGGATAGCATGCAAGATCCGAACCATGACGAGAAAAAATACATTCAACTCAAGAAGCAAACAATGTGACTGACTTTTCCGATGAGCATATAATGTAGCTTATTCGTGACTTGTGTTTATGTCATTTGTATAGCCTTAGAGCTTCATCATCATATACATGATAAAAATACAGGCAAATGGTAATATGTCTATAAAATCTAGATCACTTACAAGATGAGCAATGACTTCACAGTCACTACCAGTTCGGAAAGTATGAGACTTCAACTGCGCCCGCAATTCCTTGTGGTTATATATCTCTCCATTAACCTGAACCGAACATAAAAAAAAACCATCAAGGATTCCATTTTCAAATAGCCTTCATTTGAATCAAGAAATTATTCAGTCAAGAAAATAAAATAAAATGTAAAAAAAAAACTATCGACCCAGTTATTAAATGCACGAATGGAAACGAAATTTGACAAGAAAACCACAGATGAAATGGGCATGAAAAAAATAAAGAGAGAGAGATAGAGAGGAAAAGAGGCAACATACGGTGACAACAACAGTCTTGTCTTGATTGTAAAGAGGCTGGTCTCCAGAAGCAGGGTCTACAATAGCCAAACGTTGGTGAGCTAGGTAACAATCTCCATGGCAATGTAATCCACTCCAATCTGGTCCTCTATGCTTCAACCTGGAAAAAAGAAAAAAGAGGATTTCAATCTTTTTTGTTTTCATTTTTGAATGAGAGATTTGATTTGATTTGATTTGATTTACCGGCGAGATAATTCAATGACACGGGAACGTTTCGCTTGAGAATTGTCGGCGCAACCTAAAACAGCGAGGATGCCGCACATGATGGAGGATTGGATTGGCGGCTGCTATCTGCTTGGTCTGGTCTGGAAGTCTCTGACTGTGCAGGGGCGAAAAGAAGAGCGGAAGCACTAGGAGGCTGCTTGCTGTATAGGATGGCTTTATAGGAGCCCCTTGAACTGCGGCCTTTGATTCTCTCTTTTTTAACATATATTTCAAAAGATTCCCCTAGCCCCTTTTTTTCCTTTCCTATTTTTACTGCGGAGTGTGTAGAGTTTTAGACAAAATACTTAAAGTTTTAATCTTTTGCTCAAATGATTAGAGAGCCTGTTTAGATTTATTTTTTATAGTATTTATTTAAAAATATATTTTTTTATTTTTTTAAATTTATTTTTAACATCAATGTAAAAAAGTAATTCTAAAACATGAAAAATTAATTTAAAATTTAAAAAAATTCAAAAATGCTTTTGCAATTTTGCAATGAAAAAACAAAAATGGTGCAAGAGTTTCTCATGGTTCATAGGTGTAACTTGTATAAAATATCATCAATATTCAATGATATGTGCTGTTTAATTTTATGTCTTTTTTAAAAAAATAAAAAATATGAAAAATGAATCTTTTTCGAAATAATATTCAATAGACTTTTGGTCATAAAAAGGCTATACTGCTTGTTTGACATTTCTAAGGAAAAGCTGTTTTTTTGCACCTTGTTTTTGAAAAAAAAAGATAAATGTAGGAATTAAAAAATAGGAGGTTAATTACATTAATTATTTTCCATGGATTTGGAGTCCAGGAAGCCTCGCCATTCATTAACCTCGTGGGACATGAATACATGTGCTAAATGAAGGATCTAGTGGCGTCCATCGTTACCGTAACTCTTTTTTTATATATATCTATTATTCTAACCCTATCAATTAAAGGAAGAAAAAAACGAAATTCCTTTCGTTTTGTTGTTTGTGCTTGCGTATTCAAGATTCATCCTGTGGGTAGATGGGGGTGGGGCAGGGCACAGTGAGTTGATTGGAATCTGCTATAAAGAGTTTTAAATGGTGATGGGTGATGTTTTTCAAATATTTTTTATTTGAAAAAAAATTTAAATGATTTTTTTATTTTTTTAAATAAATTATTTTTTTATATCCAATTACTACAGTAAATTAAAAAATTTGATGAATTGATTTACTTCAAAAACAAATTTAGTGAAATTGTACCATTTAACTATGACGATATTTAATAAATATTAAACTTAGAGGCATGGCATGCCGGCATGACCAAATTATGTCATTTCTAATTCAATTGGTCTACTGGTTCATAATGGTTAGTGAATTGATGGACTGGTTTCAAAAATAATAAGGATAATCTCAAAATTGTTAGAATTGAAGGGTCTCGGTTAGATTTTTAATATTTAAAGATCTGATGACCTGCATAGCGATACAGTAGCAACTATAGAGAAAATGATATTCGAAAACTTTTGTAAAAAATTGAGCGCGCCCCAACAATCGAATTAACAGTTATGATCTTTTCGAGCTGTTATTTTGATATAGCGCGACCGGATATCCTCTTGGGCCTTGACTTATCCCATTGGTCCATAACTACATCTGTTAGACCATTCACGTGATCTTTTCGGGACAGATCCTCGTTTAATTATAGCAAACTCACATCTAACTACTTAGAATCACTCACTACTACGTGAATAATAATTTTTTAAGATTTTAATTAAAATTTATTTTTTAGTCAGCATGTTGAAAGATTTATATTCTAACTTATAAAGTATATTTAAAAGTAAAACTTCATAAAATTATAATTTTTATATCAAACAATCAATCAACCGATTAATATAATTGAATCCAATCGATTGAGATATATGATCAGATCATATTACATTACACTTTCATCCAGGTGCGGCTGAGCAGTAAGCGTGGAGAACCTTGTGGGATCAGACAGACAAGTTGGACTTTCACTTTTTCATTTGAATCACTAAAAGTCGTGAGAGCTTTCCATTTAATTTCATTTTCAAACAGTGCATAAAAAGTAAGTCAATAAGGGGGGCTAAGAAGAAATACATTATCTTCCATTCATCTATATAGAACTTTTCAACGTGGATACGTATGTTTGCATTCTCATTTTATATTTTTTTAAGTTTTAACCATTAGATTTTATTGCTAGAAGGTTAAGGGTATCTTTGACTGTCCATGCTGCTTGTTTCAAATTTTAAAAAAATATTTAAAATTAATTTTTTAGTTTTTATGAATTGTTCTGATGTAAATATCAAAAATAAATTAAATATATTAAAAAAAATTAAAAAAATTAAAAATAAGGAGTCGGGCAGTCCGGATACTGGTGGTAATGTTTGTTACCGTATTGTTATTGTTTTTTAAAGTGATTTTTAGTTAAAAATATATTAAATAATTTTTTTAACATAATATATTAAAATGATTTTAAAAAATCAAGTTTTTTAAAAAAACATGGCTACATCGCTAGTATATTCAGCTTGCCCGAATTAACCCGGGATCTTGCTGATTCACGTCTTGACTTGGACTGGGCCTAGAGTTTTTTATTAAAGGCTGATAATAGGAAAAAAAGAACAGCGTTGAGAAAGGAGACAACTTGACCTGTGACAGACCAATGAGATAGTATTCTTATGAAACTTTCGCTGTTGAAATTAATTTTTTTAAAAAAAGTTGAATGGGAAATCAGTTTAGCTATAGATACAAGTTATTATTTATTATAATAATATAATTACAAAATCACTCTTGAGTTAAAAAAATCTTCGAACTAGATATTAGATGGAAGATAATCTTTTTACCACGATATAATTGTTTTTTATAAATTATATAGAACTAGATTGGTAATTTTATATTTTTTTATACTAAAAATAATTATTTAACTTTGTTGTAAAAACAAATCTAATGCCTACTATTCTAGAATATTTTTGTATTTTTAATTTTTTTTAGAGTAATATAAATACTTTGATACTTTTATAGACAACCACAAAACTTTCATTCAAAGTTTTTTTTTTTCATTTTATATTATTTTTATTGTAAATTTCAAGAGCCTCAAGAGCATTATTGTAAATTAAATTTATTAAATATAATTAAAAAAAACATGTTGGAGCTTGCACATGTCGATGTATAGACAACTCTCGCACTATTCAAACGGTTCATGAGAGGTCATCCAACCACCAAATGCAACCTTTTAGGGTGGCGTTTGAAAGTTATCGGCACCTCCAGCACAATAAGGTGGCACGTGCAAATAATGTGCATCGGGTATGACATCGACAACCATTTTTTTTCATTTTCTCTCACTCACCCTTGAATTTCACGCTAGCCCCCTTCAAAAAATCATACTTGCCCCTGCAATCTATTTCTCCTTCACATGTAATTCATGTGTTTTTTATTATTATTTTTATTTTGAAAGAACCATGAAATTATAAATATTTTTTAATTTTATCCTTTTTAATCTTTAATCTTTCAGATTTAATCATTGTTCTTTTTATTACTGTTTTTTATTTTTCAATGAGCTATAAAAGTACAATTTGATCCTCATTTTTTTATTGTTGTCTTTTTTTCTTAGGCAAGTTTTTAAATTTTTTTTTTCATGATTTCACCATTCAAAATTAAATTAGTTGAAAATTAAGGTTTTTTATTGAACCCGATTCAAAGATTTCATGGGTTGTGATTCTCGGAGATTGGATGAAGCTTAGGAGGTTTGCCTACACTTTTTTTTAAAAAAAACGTTAATGTTTTTTTTTTTACCATTTTTTCAAAAGATTTGCTTTATTATTTTTTATGGTTTGCCTTCTATAGAAATAGTCTCGGGTTCATGACGAGGGTTACTAGTTTCAGAGATTAACATAAGTTGATTTTTTTCTTTTATTTTCGGGTTTTTTTTTTATAAATTTATTTATTTTAATTTTATCTTTCATAATTTAATTCATTTGAAATTGGTCATTCTATCCTTTATTTTCTTTTATATTGGGTTATCTCGGTCTTGTGCCATAATCATGGGGTTTGCGGATTAACTTGAGTTAACTAAGATTTGTTTTCATTGCTACGGATTAATTCCGGGTTCAAGACCAGAGTTACTGGTTTTAAAAGTTAGTGTGAATTGATTTTTTTTGGACCTTTTTAAAAAATTTAATTATTTAACATTTAGTTTGATGAAAATTGTTCCTCTTGCTATTTTTTCTTTTCCTTTATGCCAGGTTATCTCGGTCAATTTTTTTTTATATACTTTCACAATTTTATCATTTAAAATTAAACTGGTTGGGAATTTAGTTTCTTGATTGAAACCAATTCAAGTATCTTATGATTTCCATGGTCGCGGAATCTGCGGCCTAACTTGAGTCAACTCATATTTTTTGAAATATTTTTTTTTTATTTTTATCCTTCAACATTAAGTTGTTTGATAATCGAGCTTCGTGATATTATTAATTTTTCTTTTGAACGTGTTCACCATCGTATCACAACTGGATTAAAGATTTTACATACTGACTTAGGTGGACTCAGATTGAGTTTTTTTACCCTTTTAAATTATATTTTATTTTTAATTTTTATTTTTTAACATTTTATTTGCTAGAGATCGAGCTTCACCTTTTTTTTGTGTTGAGTTATCATGTTCCCGTTTGATTTATTAGGAATTGATGTTCAATTTTTTTTTTGTATTTTTTTCCATGATATTATGTCAATCTCGTGTCCATGGTCGCAAAGTTTTCAAGTTAATTTAGTTTAATTATATTTTTTTTTATATTTTTTTAAAATTTACCCATTCGTTCTCAACTTTTTTTTATATATTAAAAAAATATTATTTTACCGGTGGGGCAAAGTGGTGCAACAAATCTAAGAGCCCGTTTGTTTTTACGTTTCAAAAGTATTTTTGAAAAAAAAATATTTTTTTAAATTTTTTTTCTATACTTTAAATTAATTTTTTTAATATGTTAATATAACAAATAATTTTTTAAAAATAATAAAATTATTATTTAAATATATTTTTAAATAACATATTTTTAAAAAACAATTACTATTGTTTGGAACAAATATTAAAACAGTACTGCAAGTCAGCAACATTCACGATAATGAGAAAATAAAAATAAAACGTCGATGCGACGACGTAAACGCTGTGGTAAAAGATAAACAGAGAGAGAGAAAGAAAGAATGAAAGAAAGAAAGAAGAAAAGGAACGTACCATGCTTTTCTTCGTGGATTAATTTCCAGAGCTGACAACACAGGAAAAAGAAAAGGTAAGAAAACAGAGAGAGTGAGTCAGAAGGTCGCCTCTCCAAAAATGGCGACGACGAAGCGGAAAGGTGGAGCCTCCGGATCGGAGAGAACGAACCCAAGGGTTTGGCTATACTCCATTTTGCTCACTCTTCAATACGGAGCTCAGCCTCTCATCTCCAAACGCTTCACCGGGTATTTTCCTTTTTCTTCCCCCCTTCGATTTTATGCCTTTCCTATTTATTATTTTTCCATGTAAATTTGGTACTGCTAGAATTCAATTCTCTTGAAAGAATTTGATTTAAAATGCTGCTTTATTTATTACATCATCAATTATTGCGAATTCTGGTCATAGTTGAGGAAGCAATGTTAGCGTTTTGCAGTACTGCAACAATCAATCAGAAGGACACCAAATATGATCCGGGTGGTTACAATCTGTATACATAAATACTTTTATGTTTTGACTTGACGTGGTTTATTACAAAATCATCTGGGTCTATTACAGTTGTTTCAGCTCTTCCTTTTATTTGACCCCAAGTTAAAATCAGCTACATTGGACGTATCTTATCAATATCAAGACTTCTTTCCGTGTTTGCTTTTGTTTCTTGACTCCCTGATTCTGACGCCCTTGCGGTCCGGAAAATCTGTGAAATTGTGCACAATCTGGCTGTTGTTTTGGGTTCTTAATCTAGCCCAAGCTTTAATGGATCCGATGAATGTGATTTGTTATGGTCTTATCTGTTTCTTATATGTTGACAAATGTTATTGGTATGTATTTCCTGTGAAATTTCAGTCACTAATTCATTGAGTTTCATGCAGACGTGAAGTAATCGTGACTACGTCTGTTTTGACATGTGAGGTAGCTAAGGTAATTAAAGTCCCATGTACATTAATTTCAGTCTTTCTCTTCATTGATTTTTTTATAGGAGAGGACAAGGTCAAGAGCAATACCTACTTTTTTTTTCAATCTAGAATGGATACTATATTTAAACACAAATGATCATGTACTCTTTTCCTTATGTTCTTCAGGTTGTATGTGCCCTAATTCTCATGGTAAGAGATGGTAGTTTGAAGAAAGTGTTCAGTCAGTGGACTTTGGTTGGGTCGTTGACTGCATCAGGCCTTCCTGCAGCTATCTATGCTCTGCAAAACAGCTTGCTGCAGATATCTTACAAGAATCTTGATTCACTCACATTTTCAATATTGAACCAGACAAAAGTATTTTTTACTGCATTCTTTACATACATAATATTGAGGTATGTTCATAAATTTCTATTTTTTATTGGTACATTATTCATTGCTTTTGAACTGTATTAAGCATGCAACAATGATTCTCAAAGTTCAAGCATTTAATATCTTATAGAACATTGAAATGATTCCTTGTTTAGGTTTATTTGAGGCTTGATTCTCTTGTCTTTGCTATGTTCCACCCAATAACTGTCTCGTTGATTTGAAACTTACTGTTTTATTTTCAAACGAATTCCTTACAAGTTCATATCTTGCAGTGGCTCACTAGTCTTGAAGTTGTTATGTACATATTGCTGTCGGTTTATATCTTTAGTAGACTTTCATCTCTTGCTCTTGATTGTTTAAGAATTCTTGAAATAGCATGCAGATGAAGCTGGTATTTAAAGTCATCTTCTTTTCCAGAGCTACTATATGATGACCTTCTCTTTTAGATATGTTATGAGTGTGCAACATCTTTTAATAAGCCACCCTCTCTAATTGTAATGAGACTGAGGCAACTTCCATGCAGTAGATTATGAAAAGCCACTCAGCTGTATATATTTATATGGAACCAGTTATGATAAGTTTTAGGATTGTATTGGAAACTCTTTATATTATTCTCTGGTGGGAATGTGCAGGCAGAAACAATCAATTCAACAAATCGGGGCTCTGTTCTTGCTGATAATGGCAGCTGTCCTTCTAAGCATCGGTGAGGGCTCTAGCAAAGGCTCTGGCAGTAGTGATCCTGAGCAAATTTTATTTTATGGGATCATTCCTGTCCTGGTTGCTTCAGTTCTCTCTGGTCTAGCTTCAGCTTTGTGTCAATGGGCTTCTCAGGTTTGAAACTTGTATTTAAATGATCTTACAAGTGTTTTTTCTTTTCCACCCCTTCCAATGTTATTTCCCATCATTTCAGGTTAAGAAACACTCGTCATACTTGATGACTGTAGAAATGTCAATTGTTGGAAGCTTATGCTTGTTGGCCAGCACCACTAAGTCTCCAGATGGAGAAGCTATCAGACAGCATGGATACTTTTATGGTTGGACTCCTCTAACAATGGTAATGATCTTATCCAATACTTCATGCAATTTTTCTCATTGATGACATTGGCATACTTGGCAAAATAGTTGAAGTGACAAAAGGTAGTTGGAATGGGATTGGTGAAAGTTCTCAATCCAAATCTGGCCATGAAATAGAAAACAACTCCAGTTGATTTGTGGTCATGGTTTTTCAGTTGAAGAAGTTTTCTTGCTGTATAGAGCATCTCATAATCATTAGGTGGTCCAAAGGACAGGAGAAATTGTCTTTAGATCATATTTGTCTTCCCTTGGTTTACATCTTTTGAACTGACACAATTATAGCTGGATGGTGAAGCTCATCCATACTGGGCAGCTGTTAGTGTTAGGATACCTGCCTTGATTTGGAATGTTTTTGGTTTGTTGCCAATCTCCTGTGACTCAGAATTTTCTTCTTCTTCTGGTTACTCAAGGAACAATAGATAACTGGTTATCTCGTGGGCTTGTTAAAATTCCAGTTAGTAATATAATTTGAGGGCCCCAAGTGTGCATCTTGCGTTGCATATTGCTTCGGATTTGTGAAATTTATCTGCGTTATATATTTGAAGTATGTATATTTTGAAATTCAGAATCTGAGGATGGGGGGTGGGGTGGGGGGGGGGGGTATTTGGTTTAGAGTAGTTGTGAGCTGATATGTTGTGTGCATGATGCTCTTTGTTCCTCCAGCTTCTTTTCTTCAAGCCTCAGCTGTATTGCATTCTAAGTTTACGAACATTGTTGCCAGCTGTATCATGTGCGGTTTAACACTGACAAACTGTGTTTGCTTATTTTTCAGATCCCAGTTGTAGCGAATGCTCTAGGTGGAATTCTCGTGGGCCTTGTCACAAGCTACGCTGGTGGCGTGAGAAAGGTAAATGCAGTGTTAAAGTGGATATTAAAAAGAAAACCAATAAAACTATCAGGAAATTCAAAAAACTGAAATAACCATCATTTTTTCCTTTTACAACAATTTCAATTTTCTATTAAGAAATTGAAAAAATAAAATAGAAACAACAAAATATTAAAAAGAAAACCATTAAAACTAATTAGTTAGGTGAACTTTTATTTTTCTTATTCATTAGTTAGGGTTTAATTCATTGTCTATTATATTATATCATTGTACAGTATTTAATTTTTCAATATGTACTTTTGTCAAGTTTTTTCATCAAAATTGACATAACTATATTTTTCATTTCAAAAATATCATTTAGCTGTATGAGGATATGATAGAAAAATTGTTCAATTTTTTTTTAATTGTCTTGAAAAATAAAAAAAGTCAAAATTACTCGGTCTTTTTTAAAAATAAAATTCTTTCTTTTTTTAAAAAATTAAAATTATATCCTTGTATTTCTCATGGGTATTTTTAAAATAAAAATAATATAATTATGCCAATTTGGATGAACAAATTGGATAAAAATATATATTAGAGAAGTGGATACCATATAAGAACATACAAGACACAATTAGAAATTAGGGAGATATTAGAGATTTGTTGAATTATATAAGGATATATATAGTCATTTACTTGAGAAAAATCATGAAGTAAAGGTACTTCAAATGCCATTTATGCATGCCAGTTTTTAACACCTAGACCCACTTGACAAGGAGATAAATACCACATCAGCATGTTTGTATTAGAAACTAATTGATGCATTTGATTGATCAAATTTTGCGAGTACAAGTACTCAAATAGAAAAACAAAATCAATAGCTGATGAAGTGTTAACTGTCATGTAAGCATTTCGGTAACAAAATTAATGGAGATAAGTAATTGATCAAATTGTGGGAGTACAAGTACTCAAATAGAAAAAAAATCAACACACACACACACAATTAGAAAAAATCATAAAGTACAATTATTACTTTACAATGCAATTATCTGGTATTAAAATAAAAAAAACTCTATCTCCACAAAGTTTTCTTGATGCGTGCAGGGGTTTGTCATCGTTTCTGCACTTCTTGTAACGGCCTTGCTTCAGTTCTTGTTTGAAGGGAAGCCACCTTCGATTTACAGTCTTGTGGCCCTTCCACTTGTCATGAGCAGCATTTCAATATATCAGAAATATCCATACCAAGTAAAAAAGAAGGAATCATAGTCACCTTGACAGCAAAAGGGAATTCATTGGAGTAGCCCAGTAGATAGAGGTTACTTTTGGTTTCAAATTTTGGCATCCAAGTTGTACGTGGAGAAATGCTGCTCAACACAGATTCCTACCAGTAGATAGAGGTTTCTTTTGGTTTAAAATCTAGGCAGTCTTCATTCGAGAACATTTGAATTCAACACTGATTCCTACCAAAAGGAAGAGAACATGGTATTGATTTGATTTGTGATTCCTTTGAGATACGGATGACTAGAGTTCTTTAGAATCTCAATCTGTGTTTTGAAGCCCTTCAAAATGAATATATTTTCTTGTTGCACGTGTAAACTTAGGTAAGAATGGATTTTATGTAGATAACAAAGCCATGCACGTCTTCTGAAATGATGTTTGGGCCTTGATTTATCTATTTCTGAGCCTCAGATTTGGGTTTTGTGGGTTTGGCTTTCCAGTGGGTGTTCATTTTTCCTTGATTTTTAGTTAAAGTCACCAAATTTGTTTTTTCTTTGAATTCTAGGTTTCCTATATTTTTCAAGGTTTTTATGATGTTTGCATTTGAAATTCTTGGAATGGTTTTGTTTTTGTTTAACTTCAATCCCCCACATATGGGGCATGCTACTGTTTCTGTCATTAGATCTCATTTTGTTGGTGATAGTAGCCTATGTGCAAGGTTATTGTTATTTTTAGTTTTGTGGGTGGTTAGAGTTGCTGACATGGTTATTGGTGGAGAAGGAGGTTGCAATGGCGGTTGAAATGATCGTTAATTGAGGAGAAAAATAGAGAGAGCATGAGGGTGTCTTGGGTGTTGGACTATGAGAAGCTGGGTGAATAGTATGGTTTCAGTTTGAAGGGTGATGGGGATGAGATTGATTATGGTATGGTGTGAGTAAAAGAAAGCTTGGGAAAATTAGGGAAGATTGATTTTTTTTTTTTTTGTGTGTGTGGATTGTAGTCTTCTCTAGACAGTGGTCACAAATTGTGTTGTGAGAGGAGATGATTGAGGCTAGGTACGGCGATGGGAAAAATTGAAAAGAAGGCTAGTGTTGTTTGATGAAAATGATGGCTATGGAGGATCGAGAAAAAAAGATTGGTTTTGGGTGGAAGAGGGGTTGTGTTTGCTTGAATGGAGAAGGAGATGATGATGTGGGTGATGAATGATTAAGAACAACGTTGTTGTTGTTGGTGTTTTTGATTTTCATGAATAGGGCTGAAAAAAGTCTCAGTGTTATCGGTGGAATAGAAAAGAGAGGCAGGCTAATGTTCTTTCATTGGTGGATTTTTAGGGTTTATTTTTTAGGTTTTATTTTTATTTTTAATATCTCTTGCTTTTGTAATTTTAACATAATAAGAGTTTTTTAGTCCAATCTTGTAAATAATTTGATTTTTTTTCTTGTATATACAGTGTTATCAAATTATAAATTATAAAATATAAATGATAATTTTATTAAAAAATAATTAAACTATAAGAGAGGGAGTAAATTTCCATAAAAACAATATAACTAAACAGAGGACGAGGAGAGGAACAAAAAATCAAGACGTCACATATGAGGACAGACATCTGTTGCCTTAGGAAGTAAGGGCCCAAGCACAAGCCGAATAAAGGTTTTCGAGCCCAAATCCACCAGCACAACTGTACTGACTACACACTTGACACTACCGCTTCTCCTCCCACTCACATCCATAATTATAAACCCTCCTCCTAGCTCACTGCGGAGTCAGTAGCATCTTCATTTCAGCGAACAGATGGCAGGCAGATTGGGAAGAAGAGTAATAAACTTCGCAAACCTCCCCATAAAACTCCTGATGCCTACAACATACACAAATATCTCCGAAATCGCACTAAAAACAATCCCTTCAGCCTCCAAAATCGAAATCAAGCGTGTCCTTGAATCGCTCTACGGCTTCGACGTCGAAAAGGTAAGCACTCTTAACATGGAAGGAAAAAAGAAGAAACGCGGCGGATTCCTCATCGCCAAGCCTGACTATAAAAAAGCATACGTCACGCTTAAAACTCCCCTCTCGATTTCGCCCCATTTATTTCCGATTAGAGTTATTGAGGAAGAGAGGGCGAAAATGAGTAAGAAGGCACCGGAGAGTAGTTTTGTTGAGGATAATAAGAGTCACTGGCTTCATGAGAAGAAGAAGGAGAGTGGTCGCGGCGGTAGCGGTAGCGGATGGCGTGGTGGTCGCGGCGGTCGTGGTCGTGGTGATGTGGCGGCCGAGAAGGCCAAGTTTCCTTGGAGCAGCATGAGGAGCTCTACTGCTAATTCTAGGTAGTGTAGATTTTCGGGTTTTATTTTAATTGAGAAATGAGAAATGTTGGTTGATTTTGGTAAATTCTGGTTTACTATGATTATTTGTGTTGGATATTATCGGATTTAATTTGATTGGTACTGCTGAGATATTATATAACATGGGGATAATGGTGTTCTTACATTGATGGTAGCTATCACAGTTGCAAATTGTCATTTGAAAGATTAGGATTCATGTGCTTGTAGAGTGCTAGTGCAAGACAAAGTTTTCTTTTTGGCAGTTGATTGTTATTGAAACAAAGTTGGCTTCGAATTATGGATTTGGTAATGGCTTCAGTGAGTGGGATAGTGGATACCCCTATAGGATTGATAGGAATGAGGCTGATGTGATGTACTGGAATTTATTCCTGGCAAGCTTTTTTTACATTGAATGAAACTACAACATAGTTTATTGTATGCTTTAACAAGAAAGATGCACCAAGCCCTTTTTATTTACAAGTGAACTTTCCTTAAGAAAACATGTAATTCATATAAAATCATGACATGGATAGTCTTCTTCTGAAATTCATTTTGTGGCCAAGTGAATTGGGTATCTTATGTTCTTGTCCACTTAAATTCCCCTCTGATTTTCTATGGAAAAGAGCTGATGTTCTGATCTTTGTCCAACCAAAATTCCAGGCCGATCTATTCATATGCTTGTTGTTTTTCTTTCCGTATTCATGTTGCAGTTCAAAATAGTCCCTCTGCAGCTCTGTCATTTGTGTCTTTACGTTCTCTAGTTCTGCTCTTAGGGTCGTGATCTCAGTTTTTGTTGATGTTTGAGTTATTTCTTGTTCTGAGCTGTTACCACTTGCTACTGCCTCTTTTCCTTGCATTGCTGCCCTTATTTTTATTTGCTCACAGAACAACACCTGCATGTCCATTTCATCTTAGATGAGAAATGTAAATTTTGATGAATTATAAAAGTCCTATAGTCTTTCACTTTGTTTTTGGCGCATATTTGCACACCATGCTGTAAAGGTCTGTGATTTACACCGGGGTTTGTTTTTGAGAATACCTATTCAAAGACAGGGAATGCTTTAGCAGCTCTTGGTAGGAGTGGTTTTTGGATTTAACCTAATGTTTTGAAATATTGCTTATTACCGTGCTTTTTACAATATCATCAATCTCTCATGTGGCAGAGTGGGGATTAACAATAAAGCAAGCCAATTAGTCATATAAAACTTATTTCATTGTTATGTGGTTGCAATTTGTATAAAAGTTGGCATTGTCTTACAATAAAACATTCCAAAAACAACAACAGAGATGGCACACATTGCATTTAGTTTGATCACTAGGTTCCTATGGCTGAAATGGAAGTCAGTGGTAGTAAATGGGAATGTTTTGGACACACACGCATCATGTAGCGTTGGTGTCCAAACGTTCGTTCCTGCAGCTTTTTCTTGGTATCTCAGAATTGTGTATTAGGGTTATTGTAGATTTTATGTAATTAGGTGTCATTGACTGCATTAATCCCCCTATCCTTTTTTTTTATTCAGAGCCCCTTTTAGTTTACAGAGAGACAGAACTGGAAGGACTGTGTATTTAAATAGATGAAGTTAGTAAAGAACAACTGGAAGATAACTTAATTAGAATATTTTTCCTTGTGCTGATGATGGTAAGGGTGGTTTGATATGGGCAGGAGTTGCAAGCTTGAGTGGAATGTAGTTCAAGGTGGTGAAAAATTTGTGTTGAGTGATATCTCAGGCAGAGTAAAGTAGAATCAGATAACAGACCCCTATGCTCTGTGGGAATAAAACTGTTGTTAGTCGGAAACCTTTTAGAGCATGTGTGATTATGTGAAGTGCATTGTGTTTTGTTGGCACTTGGAAGGTTCCTCAAAATGGGCAAATTTGATCTGATGCCATCTCTCAGATTTTACCATTTTATACTCTAGATGACATTGCAGCTTTCCTTGCCTTCTAAACAGCTAAACTACCAGTTTTCTATGTCCTTTATTAAGCATTGTAGAATCATACCACTTGATCCTCTTTTATACTTGTCATGTTGTGGCTCTTGGCCACCCTTATGGCTTTTGATTTAATGACTGAAAGAAAGACATAAATTTACAGCACGGGCACCATGACAGGCATATTTGTTTTGATTTAGAAATTATGAGTATTTTTTATTTATAGTTGAGAATTGTTGTATGTTTTACCTGAATAACTGTTCGTAGAGGCAACCTATCATTTTGTGCTGCATGCAAGCACGCATCAAGTGATAACTTCCCACAGTTCATTATTCTGCATAGCCTTTTTCGGTCATGCTCAGAGAGCAAAGGATGAGCCTGGAAAGAATAATAGAGTTTTTAGGCTTTGTCATAATGCTTATCTAAAAGGATGAGTACCAGAAAGACAACTGAAGGCAAACCTTGAGATAGGTGTCAATGGCTCCATAAAGACCGTCATCACATGTCCGAGCTTTTTCTGGCAGGGCTTCAGCCAAAACTTGAAACTTGGTAATGGAGAGATTAGGGTCCTTTGCAACCTCAGTTAGATAACTGTCCAAAAGCTTGCTAACACTTGATTTCCCTGTTGTCTGTGGCAGTTGTTGCTGCTCTTGTTCATGCATCAGAAAATATTCAACGATTCTTTGTATTACTTCTATGTCGTGCATTGTTCGATGTTCAAGTGAGCTGTATGAATACATGAATCATAATTAGATATGGTGAAAAGACTTGCCACATTTTTTTAGGCAAGGTCAAGCAATCTTAAGGAGACTAAGATTGTTGAATACTCACTTCACAAATTTCCCCTGATCTTCCCTTTTATAATTAGGAATCAAAAGATCATTGACATTGGCATTCTCCAACATCATCCCCACTCTTTTCTCAAGCTCTGAGATCAAAGCTTGGGATGCAGAGTAAACCATTGCCATTTTCAACATCTTCAGTAAAAACTTACATGGGACAGCTCCTGGTTGAGGAGGAAGTATGCTTACTAGGCTTTCAATAATAGATTTTTGCTCCTGGCTATGCTCAATACCCTCATCTTCCTTCCTTCCAATCAAAATACTGAACTGCAGTTCATTCTTTCCATATCCATACCCCCTTGGACCTTCTAATTCCACATCCATGCCTGGCAGCCATCTTTCTGCATATTGCATTATACATTTACCTATGATCTCTGGTTTTGTTCCCCTTGCCCCTATTGCAGTTATAATTCTCATGAAATGATCAATTCGAAGGGAAGCCACATCATCAAACCAACATCCTTCGTCATTAACCGTATCTCCTATTGTTGAATTGTCTCTAGAAGCCTTCCATGCTATTGAGTCACAACATCTTCTAACTATCTGGAGATTTTCTGCCCATGGAGATAAAGTTTCGCAGGATTTGAGAACAGTTATGGTGTCTTTCCATGATGAGAGGACTACAAATGTGAGGAAAGCTTCTGTCTTTGAGATGAGATTTCCATCATCAAGTTCTTCACTCATTTCTAGGAATTCTGATGCACATCTTAGTGGAGCAATGTTGCTAGGGTTTAAGTCTAGTGTAAGACCATAACAGAACTTTAGAATGATTTCAAATGCTTCTGGTCCACCTGGGAAGTTTTCAAGCTTGAGTTCGTACCCAAAATTTGAAATTGAAGGCTGAATTTCCAAGCGGCCTATGTAGCTACTTTTTGATACCAAGGGATACTGGATCAGGAGAAATAGTGTGGTTATCAAATGATATCAGCTCATTCACATTGAAAGTTCATTTCTTGCAGACAGTGCATTAGATCCATTGGTGTGTTATTTTACTTTGTCTTAGCTATAGGTGAAATCTTGCCAGGTACTAAGGGAGGTTTTACCTTAATTAGGATGCGCTCATACCTTGAGAATTGACTTGTTTGTATTGTTGACATTTGTACTCATAAATCAATTGGAAGAGCAAAAGGGAAATATGTTTATGACTCTGGTGAGCGCAGATGAAGTCGTCTTAGTTTTGTTGTGTTCATAACTTCAGATGTTTTTGTGAATTGATTTTTCTGTTCTTTATGTGTAACATAGCATGAAGTTGTATTTACTATATTAAACAGAAGAAATAAGACAATAAATCGAGATGTTTTTAACCATTGATGAAGTTGAGCCACGTCCTTCTCTTATCCTTTCTTACCCCCTATAAACCCAGTTAACTGCCATCAACCTACACCCTGACTTTAGTTAATGGACTCTCCTAGTTATAATTTTGTTTAATGATTGATATATATATATATATTAGAGAGAGAGAGAGAGATGATTTTACACATGAGCAGGTGAGATGTAACTTTTAGACCATGTATTTCTCTTGCTGTCTAGTTACCTTGTGAACAGTAAAGGTGATGTCTTGAACTTGAATTGATAGATCCGTCGGGATTGGGGAATTGACAAACCTGTGTAGTGGAAAACAAACAGAGAAGCATCAGTAAGAGATACAAGAAGTTTGATAACAGAAAAGGACCAAAACGATAGATATATGATTAGATATTCTAACATTAGCTTAGTCATGATTCAGAAATAAACACGCTAGCTGTCTTTCGACAAACTAGCAGTAATGTTGCTAGTTCTAATCGCTGGCTTGAGAATCCTGTATCATGGCTGATTTAAGTTGTACCATGAGTGATCATTCTTTTCGAAGCCATCGGCTATTGACATGGCTGTGGGAGGAACTATGATGCTTTGGTTGTAAACTTGATCGACACCACCAGAATCGCTCTCTGAGCTCTGTGATTGAACTGGTGGAAGGGACTTCTTCATGGTTACAGTGGAGCTGCATGACATTGTTGCTTTGAGCCTGAACATTTAATGGTGAGGACATGAGTGAGGATACAGTGGGGCATGGCCATAAATGTGAGATGTGAGTCTGTGGTTGGCATGGGAGCACTGTTAGGTGAGCTGAGAATTTCAGAAAATTCTGATAGAGATCTATCGAGCTCATGGAAAAAAAGAATGTCAGGCTTTGAATTGTCGATCTCCATCCACGTATGTTACTTTCTAGCATTTAGTTTGTGTCAGAATTGCATGGCCTTCAACTCTTTACTGGTAAGAGACGGGATTGCATATGCTTACTGTCCAAATCAAATCCACGAGAGTGTGTTTGGTATTGCGGTAGTTGTTGTGGTTGTGGTTTGTTGAGGTTGGTTTAAAAAAATAGGTGTTTCGTTAAAACTGTGGTTGAAATTGAGATTGAAGAAAAAATAGTTTAATGTGTTTGGTTAAGAATGCTTTTGAAATTGAGATTATAAAATAATTTTAAAAAATATATATTAATATTGATGGTTTTTAATTTAAATATTGTAGATTTAACTATTACTATTATATCATGAAATAAATAATATTTTTTATAAAATATTTTTTATTGTTTCATTAAATTTTTTAAGAGCGCAACAACATAGGTAAAATATAATCAGGAATAAAATTGGGATTGCGATCAAATTCTGCAAATATTTTGTCATCAAGCGATCTCCGTCCAATTTATGTAGTGTTATTGAATAATGTTTAACACTAATTTTTCAAATAAAACACAATTAAAAATAAAAAATATTTTTTTTATTTTGTTAGATCGGATTCGGTTCAATGCATTTTTAGCATTGAACCCGACCGATCCGACCGGAACAGTGGAGCATTCATTGAAGAACACCCATGAACAGTGGAGCATGACTCCACAATTCATGAGTTTTCCAGCTCAAGAAACAACAAATAGCTGCTTCTTGCAAACTTGTGGTTGTGCCATAATTAATAGTAGGCCCTATCAGTATAAATATATTGTTGGAGCATTACCAAATAGTTGAGTTGTTGTGGTTGCTTCAAACGCAAAAGCAACCACGCAACCAATCACACTAACGCATGTCTGATGTCATCATGGCATTGGTGCAAATTTAGTTTCTTTTCTTAGAAATTATCTGTGCATACGTATGAACTACTCATGTCTTGCGCAACCCCATCATCCATGCACCAACTATTTGATTGGAAACAATATAAGAGAATAATTAATCTTAGAAAAGATTGTCATAAGAGAATAAAAAATATTCTCATTGAATTTTTATGAGCAATTTTTTAAAAAACAAAATTCTATAAATCATATTCATATAGTTTTTTTAATAAATTAATTAATAATATTACCATAAAAAACTCAAATCTTTGAAAAGAAAGGATTTTAACAGTAAAAAGAGTTGTTAACTAATTAAAAATGAAAAGTTAATTTTCCTTTTTTTAATAACAAATTTATAAATACTAAAATCAAAGTTATTGGTGGTGGAAATTCGATTACTCAAGAGCTTTTTTACTCTTCAACTTTTTCAATGACCTTTTCTTTTCTTTCTCAACCTAAAATAAGAGGGATGAAATATGAAAAAATTAAAAATTGAGGGATCAAATAAAAATTTTACATGTTTTTTATGAAAAAATTCTTCGGTTTTTTATATTAATTTTAATCTTTTATATCTCAATTTGTTTTTTTTGTAAGAAGCAAAAACTCAGTATTGTAAAATTAATCATTAATTTAATATCGAGACATTTAACAACATATTAGATAAGTTAGAAAAAACAAATCAAAACATATTTAAATACATAAAACAATGAAAATTTAACAATTGGGTGTAAGTTACAACTAACTCTATATTTTATCATCTGCAAAATAATGATCAATTTTCACTGCTTCAAGGAGTTTTTAATCTGCTGCTGGAGCGACTGTGCCAGCATGATCAGTTTGACCTGAAGTTCAGCTTCAGCAACCTCCCACTTTCCCCACTTGTCCTCAAGCTCTCTGGGCTCGCAGCTCCCAATACGGCTTCGTATTTCCTCCACACATCTCATTCAACCACCTGGCATTGTATCTTGGAAAAATAAACTCAAGAGCTGAGAGGATGCAATGATCCTCACGGGTTGACATATTAAATCAATGAATAGCTAGGTTAGCATAAGATTAAAAAAAAAACTAAATCCGCTTGAGGTTTTTTAACGTGGAGCCGACATTGTTTATCTACAAAGAAATATGTGAATGACACTGTGTATTTTTTAATAATTTACGTTGATTTTCAAAGTTTATTTTGGATAATTTAATTATAATTGAAGGCAAGATGATTTGGAATTTGTAGGTAAGGGTAAAATTGAAATAATAGAGATTAAGAATAAGAAGGCACCAACTATGGGTGACGTACTAGAGATTATGTGAAAAACACATTTAGGTCCTCAAACTTTAAAAAATAACACAAATTATATAATTTCAGTCCCTTAAAATTAAACAAAATTAGTTTTGATACAAAATTTATTTGTATTATTTTTCAATCCCTGATTGGAAAGAGAAGATAGAGAAGAGTTGTTGGATTCCAGCAATGAGAGAAAAAGTTGTCATTCAAGCAATTTCCAACAACCAAAATGAATTGTTTTGGTGTCCATGGATTATATGAGATGAGAGGGACTTGATGATGGTTTGTTTAGACTCAAAATGCTGCCAACAAAATATTTTGATCGCCTGTCTCTTATTTATCTTATTTAATTACATATATAAATAAAATTTTATTTGACCTATGACGTGACACAGGTCAAATAACTAATATTTTTCTATAGCATGTCCACGAACATGAACATTTTTATGTGTAATTTGCATCGCCTTGCGTGCATGGGATGCAATTAGAGATTTTGTTTTTACTTGGCCCAATCTTATGTGCATAGATCTACTATCATTTTCTTGTTGGTTACTAACTTATATTAAATTTCACTATATAAACACTAAAAAAAAGTTTTTATTTTTTTTAACATGGGATTGGAAGCTCATTCGTAAATATATTATATGTTCACAAAAAAAAATTATGTTTTTTAATGTGGAATAATTTTTTTTTTAATTTAAAAAATTTAACTTAAAAGAAGAAGATAATATCTTTTTAACGTAGAAATAAAAAACTCTCTGAAATAATCTTTTAAACTTTATTTTATATATATATATATATATATATAGTTTACAAACACTTAAATTATTTTTTTATTTGAAATATTAAAACCTTAATTTTTTTTTAATTTTCCTGTATGACCCATGACCCATCCTTTTAGCCTAGTCAACACCCTAGCCTAGCTTGATAGCTATGGATTCTACTACCTTCAACAACAACTTCTTTTAAGAGCCATGGAAAGTTTTTGGAAGATTAGAGATGTTATACGTGTATAAATGTGTGTACGTCTATAGAGAGATACTTTAATTTATCTTTTCCCTTTTCTTTTCATTTTGCATTTGGATTTCCTTTTTCTTTTTAGAGAAAGTAGAGAAATATAGTTGTGAAGATCAAGGGCGTTCAAAGAAATCAAAAAAATAAGAAAAAAAAACACTAAATTAAGAGAAAAAAACAGATTAAACTAATTTTAAAAACCAGGAAATAAACTTGGTTCAGTTCAATTACTATTTAAAAAAATAAAAACATCAAACTATACCGGACCTTATAAAAATAGCCAAATATCTTTAAAAAAACCTCTTGGAATCGGGAAGAGACCAAGGTGCATCCGCACCTTGGGATTGATAACAGCTGCAAATGCAGTCTTATATAATTGTCTTTGCCGGAAAGGAGAAAAAGGCTCAAACAAAAAAGAATGCTTCATCTAAACTGAAAAAAAAAAAGAGATTAAAATTCAATGCTTGATATTGTCAATTGCGTGTCTTAGATGATTGCTTTTGAACAGGTAAAACAATAAAAATCTGTGGGAGAGCTCGTCAAATTTGTGCTAAGAAGCCTGTCATCACAGCAGCATCCTTCCTAAAATACTATAAAATTAATGACTACTTTGCGTCCCCATAAGAAAGAAGACTTTTCACAAGATTGTTTTAATGGCAAGGAAGGAAGGAAGGAAGGAGTTCCATTCAATTAACCAAACCCTTTTGAGTGCTATATAATATATATTGTGATTATTTATAGGCTATTTGGAACAAATCTTTTATTTTAATTGAATTTAATTTTAATTTTTTTATTTATATTCAATAAATAAATTAATTAATTAAATTCCCGTGTGTGCGCGCAAAATTCTCAAGCCCTAGTGGTTGGAATTTATTATCTACCCAAACTGATGATTTTTTGCTCGTTCGTTATTAAAAAAGTAGGCACTTTGGCACGGGGGTTCTTATTTTTAAGACTGGTGCACAAACTTGGCTAGAGATGAGTAAAAAAACTGAAAAACCGATTAAATCGAGAAAATCAGGAAAAAAATAACCGAAAAAACCGAACTGTAAAAAAAAACTGATTAAAATTTTGAAAAAATCAACCGATTTGGTTTGATTTTGTTTTTATAAGTCTAAAATTAAAAAAACCGAACCGAAACCCAAACAAAAAAAACCCGGAAAAAACCAAGCCAAACCGGTTTGAACCGGTTTTGTCCTAAAAAACCAAACCGAGCTGAAATCGATCGGTTTGAACCGGTTTCGATTTTTTTTTAAAAAAATATTTCGGTTTAGTTATTTTTTTTAATAAAAACAAAAAAAAAATGATCACCTCTAAACCTGACAATCTAGACAAGCTTAAGTGCCTCAACTTGGCTCCCTGGTCATTCTATCTTTTTTTTCTTTAATTTTTTTTTTATTTTAAAGTAAAATTATTTTCAAATAAAAAAATTATAATGATATTTTAAAAATCATACAATAACAATATACCTTTTAAATAAAATTAAAATCTTATATGAAACTACTATGTTTATTATTCTCATGAATATTCAATAAAAATAAAATGCTTAATTTCTTTTACGGTGTAGTTTTATACAATTTTCTCAAATGAATTTTTTTTTTTTTAAAATCGTAATGTTTTACTAAACATAGCTTTTAAAATCACAACAAGTCTCCCTTAAAAGAATTATGCTATAAATAAAAAATATGTTCTTATATAAGAAAAAAGATATATAAAAAAAGAAGTGGGTTTTACGGAGAAAAACTTTTGAAAATGATTCATAGGAAAAAAAAACTATTTTCTGGTATAATTGTGTCTTGACAATTTCTTGAATTTATTTTTGTTGAATACTCGTTGTTCAATATTTTATTATGAAAATAATTTGACCTTAAAATTTTATTTATAATATAAAATTTTAAAATTAAATAATACTATTCATTAAATTTAAATAAAACTGACAGCGTAACATGAATAATTACACTGATTTTAAATTATTTTAACAGCTATTGTTAACGCGTAAAAACAAAAGTACAAAGAGGGTACTGACAATAACGAGGGTGTTATTGTACTTTAATTTATTGAAGTTCTTATCGTGTTTGGGATATATAATAAAAGAAATGAGTTTCTTTTCTTGATCATTTCCATTTGTTAGAAATAAATAAATAAAAAAATCCTTATAAATATGGATACAATTTAAACATAATAAATTTAATAGAATACATTTATATTATTTATTTGGACCAACTGACGTAAAAACAGAGAGCAATACCATGAACGAGAGAGGCGGGCATTGACTTCAATGAAGATCAGTGGGCCTGTGGCCTAGTTGTAGCCTTGTAGGCGGGTCTTCCAAGGAGGACATAAACGTCAATCAACAAAAAAAACTGAGTTTGACTGAGCCGCATCATCCCATCCTGGTTGGCGGTTTCTTTCATTCCCTTAAAAGAGTCTCCCTCCTCCATATAAACCGAAGCATCATTCTGCCATCGCTTCTGCGTAATTTCGTTGCGTTTTTCTCAACAGTTGTTTCAGGGAGGAAAATTAAATATATATCGGATGAGACAGATCTGATATATATTGATAAATAGAAGAAAGAAGAAGGAGAAGAAATGGCAACAGTATCCCCTCTGGCGAAATACAAGCTGGTATTCCTTGGCGATCAATCCGTTGGTAAAACCAGCATTATCACTCGCTTTATGTATGATAAATTCGACACCACTTACCAGGTTCTTCCATCTTTCCTTCCTTTTTTAATCATTATTAATTTGAATGTTTGGATTCCAAGAGCAATCTTACGTGCTGTGCACGCTAATTAGTCTTAATTTCAATTCTTGATCCCTTAATTTTTTGTTTTGTGAATTTGTAGGCTACTATTGGAATTGATTTTTTGTCCAAAACAATGTACCTTGAAGATCGGACCATTCGGTTGCAACTTTGGTGAGCCCCTTTGTCCCAATTTTATTTTTGTTAATTAAGATTATTATATATATATATATAATGAAATTGGGGGAAAATGCATTTCATTTTACCTGTATCATAATTCTTTAGTCGAAAGACGATGATTACCAGATCATGTCGATACCTAGCAGGCGTATAAGGTTGAGAAAATTATGTGGTCGGTGATTTTGTTATGGAAATTAATTAATTAGTAGTAAGGTAATGCATATGATCGTGGAAATGGACACCCTAAATAATCAATATTGCTGTTAACAAGCTGCTATAGTGGCTGACATCGCTAATTGAGTGGAGAGGACCTACAACGTTGTTTCATTTTTTTAAAAGAAAAAAATTTGTGCAAGATGATGCCCTTTTAAGACAGGGTTATTACCTTGGTCTGAATTGAGCACAATCTGTTGTGTCAGTCGAGTTTTCATGAAATACTGTGTTATAATTATACGCAACATTTCAGTTACTTTGTCAAAGAACTTCATTCATGCTGTAATGCTCTTGTATCTTGTTTCCATGGTGTATTTCTTTTTCCTTGTGGTTTCTAGTTTGTGAATCTTCGTGTATGTTAACTCACAGGGATACTGCTGGTCAAGAGAGATTTAGGAGTCTTATACCGAGCTACATCCGGGATTCTTCTGTAGCTGTAATTGTCTATGATGTAGCTAGTGAGTTATCTTAAGAACTGAATTCTGGTTTTATTGGAAATATATGTTCTAGTGTGTACATTGGAAAATAAACCTCGATCTCTTGTATAACATCTTCCCATGTGTGCTTGTACCTTCACCCTTCTTTTAGGAGGGGAAGGGAGGGGACGCTGCCTGTAAGGCGATATTTAGTGTTGTACTCATGTAACATTAGTAATTCTTAAATTGCTTGCTAAATTGTGTCCATGCAGATAGACAATCATTCTTAAACACCTCTAAATGGATTGAGGAGGTACGGACAGAGCGAGGTGGTGATGTCATTGTTGTCCTTGTTGGAAACAAAACCGATCTTGTTGATAAGAGGTAAGATATTAACTAATGAGAATAACATGATGGATGATGTTTCTTGGCTTGATATCCACATTACTTAGCTATGAGTGACCTCTCGGCTTTTGTTCTCTTACGTGGCACCTTGTGGGTGAGATCACTCTGGTTTTTAGCGTCTAGGAATGTCATTAGAGAAGCGAGCATCATCTTCCATAAGAGAAATATGAACATCTTTATTAATTTGTATGCTCTCCTCTAGTCCTCTTGTTCTCATTTTTGTTTGAGCGAGAAGACTGGGGAACTGTATCAGCAGTTCTACATAGTACTGCTGCCCGTTCGATTCATGAAGTTAATTTTAGTTTCTGTTACATTCTGTGATTGAGAAGTGAAAGATGAATGCCTAGCCGCGCGTTTTAAATTTTATGAGGACGAAAGCTTTTGTTTGATTCTTTTAGTCTCTTTCTCTTTTTAAAAATTAAGAACTTTGCTGGTTGCGATCCTTTGTTTTGTTTAGAACTTGGAGTTAATAGTCCTCTCTGTTAGTTGCCTTCTGTATGTAGCTTGAAACAATTCAGCACTATTGTTATTTGTTTTTGTTTTCATTATGTTATTCGGTGATCAAACAGGCAAGTTTCAATAGAGGAAGGAGACGGCAAGGCTCGTGAATTTGGAGTTATGTTTATAGAAACCAGTGCGAAAGCAGGATTTAATATAAAGGTGAGAGTGAGACACAAGGTTTTGATATTGTCAAGCTGCTCCAATCTTAGGGGAAATATAGCCTTATGTGAGCATATAATTTCATTTCTCGTTGTGCAGGTAGCTAAAGTTTTTTTATTAGTTATTGTTTGTATTCTGATTTCTGAATGAAAAAATGCAGCCTCTATTCCGCAAGATTGCTGCTGCCTTGCCAGGGATGGAAACCCTTTCTTCCACAAAACAGGAAGACATGGTTGATGTGAACCTCAAGCCGACTGTCAATTCTTCCCAGGCAGAGCAGCAAGGAGGGGGTTGTGCATGTTAGAGAAGTGGATTTGAGGAAGATCGAGGAAAGGAAGCACCTTCAATACCAGGTTATACCAACTGAATTAAAATCCGACAAATGATGATTTTTATTTGAGCTATTTCAGATCAATAAGACGTAGTTGCAGATTCCTGCTATTTGTTGAATAGGAAAATTGACCGTTCAGATATATTCCATTTAACATCTCTCCTCTTTTCTTCTTTTTTTTTTTTGTATTTTGGAAAATCTTTGATATGTTTGTGAAAACCATTATCAGATATTAACTGAATAGGAGGTAATCTCTAGGTTACCCATTTTGTGATTCAAGAAAATTGATGGCTGTAATTTGAAATTTTGAATTCATTGTATAAAGTTTCTTTGGATCTTGGTGGAGCAAAATTCATGACATGGATATATGTTGATATGATCATTGGCGAATTTGGTTACGAGAAAATCAGACAAGTATAATAGCCAGTTGAAGTCTCAAAACCAATATTGTTTCTGGATTGTGGTTCCAACAAGTGGTATACTATATTTGAACTCCTATAGTTAAGATTTTATTACATTAATAAGTTCCTTATAAATCCATATTAAGCTGATATCCAGACAACATTAGTAGTCCTCAATTTCAACTTCGCTCACATGCCTCCTCCAGCCACCGTCTTTGTTTGTCTTCAATCCAAGAAGAACAAAACATCCCATCATCATCATCAAAAGTCCACTCATGCCAGCACCCAGTTTAAGGTAAAAAAGAAGAAGAAGAAGAAAGAAAGACAGTTCAAGCCAGCACTATGCAGTGATGGCAGCCAACCGATTTTGAACGATGAAACGCAGGTCAACTCGTGTTTTTTAAATTTTTTTTTTATTTTTATAAAAAAATTAATTTTTTTGTATGTTTTGGATCGTTTTGATGCGCTGATCTAAAAAATAATTTTTAAAAAATAACAAAATATTATTTTGATACATTTCAGCATGAAAAGCAATTACAACCACACATTCAAAGAAGCTGGTTTGATAGTCCAGACAATTACTTATTGAATTTAAGTCGCAATATAAAACTATTCTTCGAGTTTTATAATATAATATAATTTTTCTTTAAAAAATCAAGATGATTATTCGATGTTAATGTCAGAGAGCATGAAACAGGAAAAAAAAATGTTTTAAGTATTGAGAACAGAGAGGTAGTAGGTGGAAAGGCAACATAACCGTATATGCAATCAAAATCATACGTAAAGGAGAAAAGTGTAATCCTTTTGCATTTGGATTTTTTATTTTCCAATGAAATCATTGAAGAAAAATATAGTAATACTTTAAATTTTTTAAGAAAACTGTAATTAGAAAGGGAAAATTGAGATTTTTTGCTCAAATGAATATTTTTCTATTTAGAAAATTGAAAAACTAGTTTTCATTTTTAAAAAATTTGTACTAAAAACACATTTTAGAAGTTATTCATATTTCTCCTTTATAAGTTTTATATTATTTTTCAAATAAAAAAAAGAACAATACCATTTTTTTTAGATTGAAGAAGCTAATGTTGTTCTCATTAATTTGTTTGATAACCTCTTCAAAAATACTCTTAACCTTGAAGCCGATTATTGAAACATAAGAAATTTGAAGTAGTCAGGGAAAAAAAACACTGTATTTCACGCATTTTACCATGAAATCCTTAAATTTGATGATCTGTAGACCTGTTAATCATTTATTTGTCAAAAATCTTGGTTCATGATCAATCAAATCTTGGTTCGAGATTTTGAAAATGTGTTGTTTTTCACAGGGACATTGCTGGGCATAGAGATTTAGGAGTCTTGTGCCAATAATCCAAATCCGGGACTCTTCACTAGTTTATGATGTAGGAAAAGAGTTTGACTTAGAATATATACACTGCAAATGATAATCTGGACAGGAGCTGTGCTTTCAGATCAATAAGAAGTTGCTGCAGTTCCTGCTTTAATTTGTTGTATAGGAAAATGAACTGTTCGTAGATGTTCATATATGATAGTTGAACGACGTCGATCTTCTTCAATTCCTTGCGTTTTTGTCAAAGCGCACTCAGATTTCGATTGGAAGACAAGTTAGGTTTTCTTTTCAAAGCCATGACTGTTTCACAATGAACTTGCTTCACAGCCTTTACCCTTTACAAATTCAGAGCGAATAACACAACAAGAACTATAGAGTGGTGAAGTTGAGGAACAAAACAAAGAGAGTAAAAGAACAAAGATTTATGTTTTTTTAATAATAGATAAGAGCATTAAAAGTATCACTGGCTTTCATGCACACACAAAATATCGTCTCCGTGGAATCTCACATGAGATCGGAATTAGACCGTGTTAGCAGCATGATAATTAACCACAAACAGCCAAGTTCAAATCCTCTAGACAACCCTCCATGTTTGCACGACATGTATCATGAACAAACCTCTGATCTGGTGGCGGAAATCCTTCCTTCCTTTTTTTTTTTTATTTTTTTTATCTCATCTCTTTTGTTTTCTTGATTATCCCTTAAATTTGTAGCGCGGGCCCAAGTCTAGTTGAGGGTAGAGGAGCAAGCACTTACAATAAAACAGAACGTTGCAGAACATCCAGGAATGTTTCAATCCGTTCTCCGTTTTTTGTACTTCCAACATTTATATCACCAGATTTGGGTTTCGCAATAGCTTCCACCTCAATCTCTATATCCACAACGCATGGTGAATAAGAATCTCCACTTTCCATCTGTAAATCGAGGAGGTTCTGGCAAATGAATTGAGCATCTAGGCACATCTGCTTCCTTGTTGGCAGAGGAAGCTCTACAAAGCTGCTTTTTGAGAAGTACATTGTGAAGTGGCGTTGCTTTCCTCGAACAACATTGGAAACTCATTGACATCTTGGCCCAAAACAAATGTGAAAAAACTTCAAAAGCTATGTACAATTTGTATAAAACACAGGCTGCTAAATGCCATTATTGACCATATCGTATAAAAGAAACAGAAGTTTCAACAGGCACAAGTTTTTTCATGAAAGAGTTGAAGGGCTCACTCAAACAGGTAAGTGTTCAGGATCACAGAACTCTTTGACTGCAGCTTACTTAGAGTTGGCAATGACAGAAAAGAGTAACTGTTAGCAAAACAATTGTATAAGCACTGTTTTCTAATTCCATGCTGGCCAGGTGCAAAATCTTGCTAGACCGTACATATCCTCTGCAAGCAGGTATTTCATTATAATGAAATGAAAACTTTGTTTTTTAAAAGTTATTAGTTTAAATTTTACAAATTTTAAAGATATTAAAAGTTTACATGATTGTTAATTTCAGGATTCATATAAATAATTAAAAAACATGTAATCTGACTGGGATACCCACGTTAAAATATATATATATATATATATATATTTCATTTGACTTGCCACATAGACGCCACGCTGTAGAATGACAGATCATTTACTACAATGAACTTTTTAAATTAATTTTTGGATGGATCACCAAGGAATCAAGCAAGCACTGTTCCAACAGCATAAACATGAATTTGTGTAGAGAAGGCATAAATACAAAGAAAATTATCTCCACCGCCCACTTTATAAATGCTTTTAGGCTTGCTTGGGGTTGGAAACATCACTTTAGACTTTAGAGAGATTATAATGTCCATAAAGTTTACAGTTGGATGCAGTTTTCGAAACATAAAGCAGCAGTTGCCCTCATCTTCCTTGAGAACTCCATCGATTTGACTGGTTGTCGGTCTTTCCCACCATGATTGGTCCTGCATTGCTCGTCAAGCGGCACTGTTTGGTACTCTGTTAAGGCGTGGTAACGTTTTTCCTTCACAATATTTTTAAAAATACTTAATTAATCAATTTTTTTTAAAATTATAACAGTAAAAGCTATTATAATGACAAACACACTTATAAATTGCTATAACCTCAACATATTGTTATGGGTTTTATATGGTACGACTTTTGCAAATTGATCTTAAGTTGTTTTTTAACTTTTGATTGATACACAGAAAAGTTTCTATGGTATTGCCCTACCACACAATCCTGTGACTTGAGAACTTCTGATTTGCACAATCACACGTCCTTTCAATGGATTACTAGCTTTGATACCCGCACGATGCCGCGGGTCATTTTTTTACATAACAAATATTAAAAAACAATAAAAATTTAAAAATCTTGGGTATTTCTGCAAAGTTATACCCAAAAAGTTTAAGTGAGTCTGGCTGTAACACCGGACCCAAGAATACTGGATGTGGGTCTGGTTATAAGGTCGTGTCATAAAAGTGTGATAATTAAATAAATTAATTAAAAAAACAAAGAAAAAAAATCAACAGGAAGTAAAAAACTAATGAAGAAAAAAAAAACATTGAATTAATTGGGTCAACCTTTTAAACCAGGTTATTCCGTAAAACCTGAGATTTGCGTCATGAAAGTTTGATAATTAAATAGAAAAAAAATGACAGGTTTACCTAGAATTAACCGGGTTAACCCATCAAACCAAGTTAACCCGTCAAGCCCAGGATACGTGTCATGAAAGTATGAAAGTCTGATAATTAAATAGAAAGAAAATTAACTTTAATAAACTAACCTAAATGAAAAAAATAACTCGTCAAATCAGGTTCACCCATCAAACCCGAGATTCGTATCATGAAAATCTGATAACTAAATAAAAAAAATTTAACATTAACAAACTAAATCAAACAAAAAAAATAAAAAGAAAAAAACAGTTATATAATATAATACAATATAATAATAATAATAATTATAATTATAATTATAATGAAAAAACACGGGGAAAATTTTAAAAAATGAAAAAAAAAGTGGGGAAAGCTAAAGCTAAAGCTAAATTCTCAACCAACTCAATATTGAAAAAATAAATTTAACAAAGATAATTTAAAAAAAAAACATGTGAGGGAAACACTGTAACCAAACAAAAACCATGTAAGGGAAATACTGTAGTAATCCATAGTATGATAACTAAATAGAAAAAAAAATTAATTAAAAATAATAAAAAAGAAAAACAAACAAAAGACATAAGCTTGTTACTAATGAGGAAAAAGAAAAAAAATCTGAATCAACTGAGTTAACCCGTCAAATCAGGTTAACCAGTCAAACATGAGATTCGCATCATGAAAGTTTGATAACTAAATAGAAAAAAAAAATCGATGGGTCAAACAAAAAAAAAATTAACAAACTAAACAAAACGAAAAAAAATGATTAAAAAGGAAAAAAACAAAAAAAAATTCAGGTCAACTCGTTAAACCAGGTTAACCCGTCAAACCCGAGATCCATGTCATGAAAGTATGATAACTAAATAAAAAAAATTTTTCACATTAACAAACTAAATTAAAAAAAAAATTCATTAAAAGAAATAGAAAAAAAAGTGAACATTAACAACCTAAACTAAACAAAAAAAATTAATTAAAAAAAAACAAAAACAAACAAAAGACATAAGCATATTACCAATGAGGAAAAAGAAAAAAAATCTGAATTAACTGAGTTAGCCCGTCAAACCAGGTTAACCCGTCAAACCTGGGATTCGCGTCATGAAAGTTTGATAACTAAATAGAAAAAAAAATCGATGGGTCAAACGAAAAAAAGTGATTAAAAAGGAAAAAAACAAAAAAATTCAAACTAAATTAAACAAAAAAAAATTCATTAAAGAAAAATGCAAAAAAAAAAAACCATAGGCGGAAAAAAAAACAAAAAAAAGGAAAACAAAAACGAAAAAAAAAAGAAGAAAAAGTCAAGTGTATCACTGTGTGCACAGTGATATAAAAAACAGAAGCAACAAAAGCGAGAAAAAAAAAATGCTGCTACAGTGATTATCCCACGCGTTTTAGAGTATTCTACTAGCTTTGATACCCGCGCGATGCCGCGGGTCATTTTTTTTGCATAAAAAATATTAAAAAAAATAAAAATTTAAAAATATTGGGTTTTTCTGCAAAGTTATACCCAAGAATCTTGGGTTTGGCTACAACGCCTGACCTAAGAGTAATATTTATAATATTAATAATAAAATTAAACTTGTATGACCCAAGTTTAAGTGAGTCTGGTTGTAACACCGGACCCAAGAATACTGGATGTGGGTCTGGCTATAAGGTCGTGTCATAAAAGTGTGATAATTAAATAGATTAATTAAAAAAATAAAGAACAAAAATTAATAGGAAGGAAAAAACTAATGAAGAAAAGGAAAAAAAATGAATTAATTGGGTCAACCTTTTAAACCAGGTTATCCCGTAAAACCTGGGATTTGCGTTATGAAAATTTGATAACTAAATAGAAAAAAAAATGATGGGTTTACCTAGAATTAACCGGGTTAACCCATCAAATCAAGTTAACATGTCAAGCCCAGGATACATGTCATGAAAGTATGAAAGTCTGATAATTAAATAGAAAGAAAATTAACTTTAACAAACTAAACTAAACTAAATGAAAAAAATAACTCGTCAAATCAGGTTAACCCATCAAACCCGAGATTCGTATCATGAAAATCTGATAACTAAATAAAAAAAAATTAACATTAACAAACTAAATCAAAAAAAAAATTCATAAAAAAATTAAAAAGAAAAAACAAAAGGAAAAAACAATTATATAATATAATACAATATAATAATAATTATTATTATAATTATAATGAAAAAACGTGGGGAAAATTTCAAAAAATGAAAAAAAAAGTGGGGAAAGCTAAAGCTAAAGCTAAATTCTCAACCAACTCAATATTGAAAAAAATAAATTTAACAAAGATAATTTTTTGAAAAAAACATGTGGGGAAAACACTGTAGCCAAACAAAAATTATGTAAGGGAAACACTGTAGTAATCCATAGTGTTTTTTGTTTTTTTTAAAAAGCTACAAAACTAATCTCTCAACCAGCTTAATATATAAAAAAAACCGACAAAGGCTATCTTAAAAAAAACAAAGAAGTCAATTTTGGGTAAAAGAAATGAAAAAAAAATGTACAAAAAAGGAAACAAAAGCGAAAAAAAACACGTGGAAAAAATACAGTGTTTTAAAGAAAAAGACAAAAAATAATAATAAAAAAAATATGTAAAAAATGACAATTTTGGAAAAAAAGAAAAACTACAAAGCTAGATTATCAGCCAACTCAATATTGAAGAAATAAATTCGATAAAGATAATTTTTTAAAAAAATATTTTGGGGAATTTTTTTTTTATAAAAAAACTACAAAGCTAAATTCTCAACCAACTTAATATAAAAAAAATAAAATCTACAAAGACCATTTTGAAAAAAAAAAGAATAAAGAAATCATTAAAAAAAAGAAAACAATGTATGAGAATATTATAACAATCCATAATGTTTTAAAGAAGAAAACTACATAGTTAAATTTTCAACCAGCTCAATATTTAAAAAAATTTAGCAAAGATAATTTTGAAACAAAAAAATTAAGAAAAAAAACGAAACAAAAAAAAGAAGAAGAAATCAATTTTGGGTGAAAAAAAAACCATAAAAAAACATGTTAAAAAAAAAACAAAAGCAAAAAAAAAAAACTGCTGCTACAGTGAAAAACCTACGCGTTTTAGAGTTCTTATTAATAATGCTCAGGAGTGATTAATGTCAATTGTTTTTTAGCCACACATTTCCAGCTACTTTTTAAATTGCAGTATTTGTTTTAAATTCTTAATGTCCATGAAGAAAATATTTTTTTTTTAAGATTAATATAGATATTAGGATCAGTTTCCGCGCACCTCAACTAATCTCACGGGTCTTAAAGTTAACGACCATGTAAACCTCCAGTGACCTTAAGGTTTATGGGACTCAAACTGGTGATCTCTAGGAAACAAACCTAGAACCTGACCAGTTGAGCTATATCCCTCGGGACTAGAAAACAGTTTTTTTTTAGTAACATGGGTGTCTGGGCCAGCTTGCGTGCATCTCGACTAATCTCACGGGCCCTGAAGTTAACGACCATGTAAGCTTTTAGTGACCCTAAGGTTTGTGAGACTCGAACTAGTGATCTCTAGGGAATAAACCTTGGATCTGACCAGTTTAGCTACACCTCTAGGTTTAGAAAACAATTTTAAACAATGGGAAGATGAGAATCTACGACTTGTAATTGCGTTGTGCCGAAGATAATCAGTTTAGGATTTGGCCGTTGTGTGTACATAATGCACCGATTCAGGGGCACTTTTGATTTGTGGGAACTGGCTGCTAATGAGGATTTTTTTTCCCAATTTCTTTTTAATGATCTAATCTCACTTAATTAGTTGAAGTTTGCAATGTTTGATGAAACATTCTCTTGGGAGATAAATTTGGGACCGACCTAGAACCAGCAGGTTTTACCATCAGATGAAACAAGTTACTCTGTGTGCGAATTTGACGAAGCCGTGGAAAGACTTGACAAAAATATTAGGTTTTGAACATTTGTGATCTCGAGTCAAGAGATGTGGACTTGATTATTGGATTGATTTATGGGTTTAGTTATGGACTCGATCGTTCCTGAGAAAATAAGCATCTCGTGAAAAGAGAGACTTTTTAATATTTAAATTGGTAGGTATACGAGAGATATAATTCAGGATAGAAAATATGTAGAGAAATATTGTGTTAGGAAAAATTATGATCCTTTCGTGTTTAATTAGTAGCTTAAGGTATTTATAGACCTTGATCATGTTCACCTAATAACGTGGAGAGTTTCAGGAAAATAACCCTTGGCGATTAATCTTTCTATTTCTCTTTTCAAGGCATGACATTCATTAATATAATACTCATGATCATTATGCAAAGAGACAAAACTTATTAAGGTTTTGTATTTGAACAACTTTTCATGTGGATGGATGGGTGTTGCATAAAGTTTTTCCTTGATAGAGACTCATACCTCAGTATATGTGGAGATGAGAGGCATGGTCAAAAGCCCGGGAATGCCAAGTGATCATGAATGTTCCTCTTAGTGCTCTTTTTGGATGCTCTAATTGGAGACTGATAATTTTAAGGGGATAAAAATTATGATTTATTGTGTTTACCCAGTAATTCTAAATATTTATAAATCTTGATAACGCTTCCCTTGGATTTGGAGAGTTTGAGGAATGATGAATATGTTGGTCCTCATCATTAATTGTAATGCCTTGTAAGAGGTGGTGTCACCAATTCATATAAAAGTATGTATTTATAGTATGTATTTATAGAGAATATATCATTTAATCATAAAAATAATATTTTGTAAATGGACGGTGCATATCATCACGATTGAAAAAATATTTAGATGGGTGCATAATGTACAATATGTGTGGAAGATTCTTGAGAGATAGAAAGAAAGAGACTATGCAAGAGAAAAGGTGGGAGTGGGGAGGAGGAGAAAATCTGGTCATTTGGACATTGGCTCACGCACAGCCATCAGAATCCATGAAGATAGTGTTCAAAGTCGAGCAGCACAAACAATTAATTTCTGCTGTTTTGGTGCTTAAATACTTGGAAGAGGCTGATCTTTGTCAACTCCATGAGGGAAAATCACCATCCATTAGTTTCCTGCGTGTGTTTTAAAGGAGAAGTGCAAGGGAAAATCCCAGTTTAGTTCAAAGGAAAATGGGAGCAGAAAGCATTAATTGGACATGAACTCGCAGATTCCAAACATTGGCTGTGCTGTAAAGCAATTAGAAATCAATCTTGCAACTGTTGCTGACTTTTCATGGATTGCCAGTTGCGATCTCCAGAATTGAAACCCTCTGTTGAAAAGCACAGGGTTGACTTTTAGAGCAACAAAACTTCACCTAATCTTGTAATTTCAATTTCCAGACACGACATGGCAGTAACGTTCGAGAGTTCAATATATCATGCAGCTCGTCGTCGTTGGACCAATTTATATAAAATACTCTCAACGTTTGACACTAATTTGTCTACTTGATGAAGTCATTATCATTTTCCATATAACTCTTAAGTCCCTGTTTGTTTTTACTAAAAAGAAATGCATATTAAAAAATGAAAATTTGACAAAAATATCTAATCTAAACAATAAAAAAGTTGGTGTGTCAAAATAAAAAAAAATTAAAATTCACGTGGATTGAGAAAAAATAGAGTGTACTAATTAATAGTGCAATTATCCTCAAATTTATTTGGCATGGTGGTCAGAACAGCTTAAGAAGTAAATCTACCCCAGTCAGCACCTGGCAGTATTGAAGTATATTATGTAGCTTCAATCCTCCTCCTCGTCGCCGGCGTTGTTATTATAAACATTAAAACCAGGGGGTCTTAATTACAGGCAAAAACAGCAATGAGGCAAAAAGTTATCACTGCTCGTATGGTGAAAAAAATAAATTTTGGTCCTGCAACTTAAGTTTTATTTATTCATGATACCTAGACATATTCTTAATATTAAATACTTACGATCTTGGAATTTATATTATTTTTATTCATAAAATAAAATATGTATTATTGATTTAATTTTTTTTTGGAAACCGTTACTCCCAAACATCTCCAGCAGAACATGTTACTCTAGTGATTGATTTTGTGATAATAATTGTTTTTTATTTAGAAATGCATTAAAAACATCAATGCATCAAAATAAATTATAAAGCCTAATTCTTAATCAACCTGATGTTGAATGATGAAATTGAAAAAAAAATATAAAAAAAAACCTAAAAAAGCGACTCAGATTAACCTGTCAAACTCGTAACTCGGGTTATAAGACCGAGATAACCCTATAAAAAACAAATCAAAACAAATTATAAAGTCCAATTCTCAATCAGCCCAGTGTTAAAGGATGAGATTAAAAAAAATCAATTAAGAAAATAACATATAAAACAGCCCGAGTCAAATCCTCAAATCCATAACCCGAGTTTTGAGACCAAGATAACTTCACAGAAAAAAATAAAAAAATAATATAATTTAACTCGAATTAACTTGTCAAATTTACAAGTCTGGTCATGAGACTAAGATAACTCATAAAGAACAAATCAAAATAAATTACGAAACTTGATTCTTAATTAATCATGTCAGATCTAATGTTGAACGATGAAATTCATAAAAAATCTAATTAAAAAAATGAGTGGAGTCAATATGGGTTAACCCGTTAAGCATTATTCTTGGGTTATGAGATCGGGATAACCTAATAAAAAGCAAATTAAAATAAATCATGAATTCTAGTTCTTAATCAAACACGATATTAAATTATGAAATTGAGAAAAAAAATCAATTTAAAAAAGAAAAAAAAAAAAGCCAACTAGGTTAACCTGGTAAACTCGCAACCCGGGCCACGAGATGAGGACAATCTAATAAAAAGCAGATCCAATGTTGAAGGATTTATGACCTGGGTCATGAGACCAAGATAATCTTTTAGAAAGAAAATAATAAAAAAACAACATGATTTAACCAGGGTTAAAATACTAAAATCCACAACCCTAATCATGAGACCAATATATCATCATAGAAAACAAATAACAATAAATTACGAAACTGAATTCCTAACTAATCCAGTGTTGAATAATGAAATTAGAAAAAAAAAGATACAAAAAATAAGTTATGTCAACTCAGGTTAACTCGTCAAACATTATTCTCAGGTTATGATGCTAGAATAACCTAATAGAAAGTAAACAAAATAAATCATAAAATTTAATTTTCAATCAATCTAATATTAAATGATACAATTTTTTAAAAAATTAATTAAAAAAATTAAATAAACCGGGTCAATTTGCAAAACCTATAAACTGTATCATGAAAGTGAGATGACCACTAAAAAAATCAAATTTAATTATTATTTTTAAAAAATAATGATTAAAAAAATAAAAAAATATTGATTTGAGATAAGAGTTACAGTAAAAACACTAAATTTTTTTTTTATTGTTAATGTTAATTGTTAATATTAACAATTAATGGGATGAATGGCGACATTACCCTCCAACATCAATTAATAATACTAGAGGATTAAATGAAGTTTCCTTGTTAATAAAAGGGTAAGTCAAAGAGTTACTTGTTCTGTCCAGTGTTCACACTTGAAACATAAAAAGCACCATCCCGGAAATCACGTCAAAGGGAGACTCAACTCACTCAGCACTTTCGCCTTGCCCTCCTTCCCTGTCTGAAATTCCATTTAGGCTGCTACCCGATCCCTCTCCTTCTGTTCCTATCCCCTTCTTAATTTTCTAATCAGAATAAAGAAACTCACTTTCTTCAACTTCTTTCCTTCAGATTTCTTCCCAGAAAGTCAGATCAAAAGACAGAGCTTCCTAATTATTTGTTTTACACAGTAATTGATGTCTCTTTTCAAGATTTGACATCGCAGAGAAACAAAGATAGAGACTGAAAAGGAGGAGCTGATCAATCATGGCTGACTCTAGACGTTACCCTCTTGGTAACCAGCTAGGTAAGAGTGTTTCAACTTTTCTTTTTATTTATTTTTTTATTTTGATTTTGGATTCATTTGTATAGTGTATTGTAGAACTTTTCTTTGAAGATTTCAGTTTTGTTTGATGACTGGCTTGTATATGTTTAGGAGAAGAAGATATTAATTAGTAGGACTCAGTTTGTGATCCGGGCTCAAAGCTTGGATTTTTATTGCTGGGTTCTTACTTTTAGGACGAAAGGGACAGCTTTTAAGCTTTGTTATTTGTTTGCCAGTGCAATAGTCCAGCAAAGATAATTTATTTACCGAATCTAGTGATAATCTTGATGTTCTTCTGGGGGAGGGCTTTGAGATTTTGAGGGGAATTTGTGAAAAAGAAGGAAAGTTTTGGTCAAGATGTTATCATTAATTGATAGCTGGATTTCAGAGTAATGATAAAAACTGGACTGAAATTTCTGTTTTATTGTTAAGGATATAGTTTCAACATGCTATATCAGTCTCTAACTTCTTCTCTCATGCAGGCTTAAGGTGAAATAAAGTAGTTTAGCAATGGTGGCATTAGTTTTCATGCTTTATACACTCCTCTTGTCTTTTTTTTTTCTTTTTTTTTAATACTTAAATGTTGTAAAGTTATTGCTCATGCTGTGCTTTTAAAAAGAACAAAAATTTTTCCTATGGTGGAATGCAGATATTCAGCAGATACTGGTAGAAGCACAGAATCGATGGCTACGCCCTGCCGAAATAGTTGAAATTCTTAGCAATTATCAGAGATTTCGTATTGCCCCAGAACCTGCACATATGCCTCCAAGTAAGACTTTAACCACATTGCCTTCATTGAGAAATCATTCAATGAACCTTTTACTCCAGTTGCCTTGCATTGTCTTTAGGGGGATAACAATAGTTCTTTTTTGTTTTTAGCTTGTTCATTCTAGTTATTTTCTGCTCTTTTGTGAGAATCTACAATGAAATTTGTTTTGCATGTGATCCATGTGGCAAGTTTCTTTAAAAATCCTAACTGCCTTTGAGCCAAGGATAATGTCTTGCAAGCAACATTTCAGACCTATCTCTCATTTTATTATTTTCGTATCGCCTAATGGGTGGATCCTGAGGATAAAGGTGTCATACGGGATGGAAGACCATAGAACCGGCATATGTTTGATAGATTCATTTGCAGTAGCTTTATGTTTCTAAGATCAAAGTGATTGTCAGATCAGTAATCATGTGTTCACCTTTTGGTCTCTTACTCTCTTTCGTTTGAACCTTTTCTGTCGGACATCAGATTGGACATCATTGTCACAGGTCTACAGCAGTTGAAACATTAAATTGCAATCACATTTATTCTAAAACAACGATTTGATTTTGATTTTTTGTTTTGTTATTTATTAAATTTTAAAGGAAATGATAAAACAGCTTGTTTAAGTTTCGCTTATCCAATAAAACTCTGTTTGTTTCAACTCCAGTCGCTTTTCATATACAATTCTATTTGTTTTGAGTTTCAAGTTTCTGTGGCTTCTTTTATCTGAGGAGTTCCCACATTAGGATTCCTCCCCTTTCTTGTTTGAATATTAATGGGTCTAGGTAATTTACATTAGGAGAAGCTCATAGATAGCAGCCTAATCTGTAGTGTGAGTGCTTCTGTCCTATTTTAGTGTTTATTTACATTTAGTGCGATATCTTCTCCACTATGGGCACATAGGCCTCAATTTGATTAAGTTCCTCGGGGTAATTTGCAGTCATAAACATATCTTGGCTCTAATTTCAGGTGGTTCATTGTTCCTTTTTGATCGCAAAGTGCTCAGATACTTCAGAAAAGATGGCCATAACTGGAGAAAGAAAAAAGATGGGAAAACAGTGAAAGAAGCACACGAGAGGCTTAAGGTAAGCATATTAGGTATTTTATCTATTGACATAAGCACTGATCAAGAATATGAGGTGGAAAAATTTAATTCTAGCATCTTTGAGCCTATGCCTTTGTCTTCTAGCTAACGTACTCAGGTGCAGAGACATTATTTATATTTTATTTTTGTGTTCTTCCAAATCACAGTTACTGAAAAAAGTGTATTTTCTTCCAGTCTGGAAGCGTTGATGTGCTGCATTGTTATTATGCACATGGAGAAGACAATGAAAATTTTCAAAGGCGCAGTTATTGGATGCTTGAAGAGTGAGTTCTTGAATCTTTTCATTTCTGATCATTCCAATCTCTTGTTTTTGGATCTAAATGATTGCATTTCAAACTTTTTGTCTGGTCTCATACTTGCAATGGTTTATAAAGTGGCATAATTGGCAAGATTTAGAAGATTGGACTGGTTCTAACTTGAATGTGTTGATATATGTGGATTCCACACTGAATTATAGCTGTCATTTTATATTATTTGGAACACTATGTAACTATATGATTTTGCTATTATTTCACTTTCTACTTTGGGGTTCCAATAATCAGAGGCATGATAATCAAGGCTTCAAGTTTTTTGTGCAATTAAGGAAATTATTGACCCACATGAGTTCCATGGCTATGTAATTCTTCACTATTTTTTTTTTCTTTTGGTGAGTGTTTCTAAAAAATTATAGGCTTGGTCACAAACTTTCTGAAGAACCTTGGGCCTAATGCATATAAAGTTATCAATGTGCACACACACAAAAAAAAAATCTTTATTTGTGCCTGAAAGTTAAGTTTGTTCTTGTTATGCTTAACCTTCACTCATCTCTCTCTCTTAGCACACATATACTGCACAATAGTGCTTTGATGCTTAAAATCTTTTTATGCTTGTGCCCTTTCATGTGAAGTGTAAATTAGCTAAAGCCTTTGACAGTTTTGACCACCACCTGATCTTTTTAGCTGATCTCGTTGGTTTAAAATGCCCACTTGAAATAATAGCTGGTTTCTTTCTTCTAGATTCCACTTTTGAGACAGATGACCTTGTACTATTTCTTACATAGTTGACCTCTACTGCAGGGAACTTTCACACATTGTACTTGTCCATTATCGGGAAGTAAAGGTAACTCTTTATTCCCCACTCCTATATTTTCCATCTTTTTTAGTTATTTTAATCTGTCACCCTGTCTTCCAAAAGGTTTGGTTTTGTTGGATAGCTTTAAAGACGACTCTACTTTTTGCTGCCTTTATTCTTTGTCAAATATTTATTTGGTTGTGCTGGGAAAGATAGAATCCAATACTTCTATTACCTAGCCTTTTTTTCTTCCGTGGGTTTTTACTGAATGGGTTGGTCTGTATTTTCCATATTATTATGTTCACAACACCAATACTCGGAACCCCTCTCATGCTAGAAAAAGGAATAGAAATGAAAAAAATTAAAGGAAAAGGAAAGCAATCTGTCTCCACAATTTAGAATGTCAAGATGTATTGGATAATGGTGAACATGTATTGGCCACACCTCTGAGGCTCCAACATCTGGCTTTTTTAAGTTAGGAATAGGAATATAATGATGACTTTTAGCTCTGAGAGGAATATCATGGGGTTTGATCCTTTTGGTGAAAATGATGCCTTAACTGATCATTGGATTGTGAGTGTCATTTCATTAAATTGGTATCTAGTAAACTTTTTTGTGATATTGAAGCATTTTATAATGAATGGATGTCTTTTACAAACTCAATGAAAATATAACTATTTATCTGAGGATTAAGTGACTATCATGTATCTTTGGTGTAAAAGCTAATAGATGAATTCTGAGTACTTAAAATTATAAATCTATGTTTAGATTTGAGCCTTAGAGCGGGTTTTTGAAAATAGATAATTTGTTTGTGTATTTGTGAATCAGACTAAAATAGCAGTCATTGGATAAGAAAAAAAATTTATGATGTACTCTTGGCATGATAAAATGATGATAAATATGTGTAGCACTTTTGCAGTGCTGAATCTAGACCTGAAATATATGTACAATAGCCATGTATGAAAACAAGTAGATTGGTGTTTCAGACTTAAGAGCAGGAACAGTAAACAGAAATTATTTAGCAAGTTTGCATGGGATTGGAGATTTTTCCATCTCAAATAAATTATTTAATAAGATACCTTCGCATGGGATTGGAATTTTTTCCATCTCAAATAATTAAACATCAAGTCTACTGTTGAATGTCATGCTGGAAATGCTCATGAGAATCTTTTTGCACCACCGTTCTGACAGGAGAATCTATGTGCACTTATTTCTTGTCTTTGTTGCTTAAAATCACGATTCAGTTTTGATATTCATGTTTTTCAGATTTTTGTTACTCTAATTTGGTACAGTTGCTTAAGTTATGATTGTTGTCTTGTGGCTATTGCCTAAACGGATGTCATGAGTGTTGCATCACTTAGTCTAGAAGAGGAACAAGGTTGACCTCATCAAAGTTTCTCAAATCTCTTATTTTAGCTTGTGTTTATCTTCTATTAACTTAGCAATCTTCTTATTGGGTTTAAACTGCTTTAATTTTCATATTTCATCAGGGAACCAGGACAAATTTTAACCGCATTAAAGAGTATGAAGAGCCTATACCTTATTCCCAAGAAACCAAAGACATGATGCCGAATTCAGAGATGGATACTTCTGTTTCTTCCAGTTTCCGCTCTAATGGTTACCAGGTACCCACAGGAACGACAGATTCGACAAGCATGAATAGCGCTCTGGCATCAGAATATGAAGATGCTGAATCAGGTCCTTTTTTTTTTCATTTCTTGTGCATTAGTTTCTAGTAACAAGAATTTCTGGGTCAGTTTCTTTAGAAGATGTATTGCAGCTTTCTGGATGACAAATGCATTGGCTTTCCATATTCTCATATGTGGCTATGGTATTTACTGCAGGATATAATAACCAAGCCAGTTCCAGATTTAACTCTTTTCTCGAAGTGCAAAGGCCAGCAATGGAGAAAATGGATACAGGCACATCTATTCCTTATGATCACATGCTGTTTTCAAGTATATTGGTTCTGATGTTTTATCTTTCTAGAGTAACTGCGCCAATATTTTTAGGTAATACATAAGAACTTACACAACAATACTTGTATTTTAATAGGTGGTTATCAAGGAAAAATGCCAGCTGTTCCTGTGATGGAATTTATCTCACCTGCCCAAGTGGATACAGCTAAAGACACTATTGGTACTGAACCAGCATCCGAGCCCCAGAAAGTCTTTGACTTACCATCATGGGAGGATGTATTAGAAAATTGTTCTCGTGGAATTGAATCTGTGCCTTTCCAGACAACTTTGCTGTCACAAGTGGATACGGTGGGAGTCATCCCTAAACAAGAAGATATACTGGAGAAGTTTCTTGCCAATAGCTTTGATAAAAGGCAGGGTATGGTGGGAGTCATCCCTAAGCAAGAAGATATACTGGAGAAGTTTCTTACCAATAGCTTTGATAGAAGTCAGGATATTGGGAGTCACCTACTTGATCAAGAAGCATGGCAGGTCGGTGTGATCCTTGCTGTATGTTATAAATCCTTGCAGCACATATTTAATTCAGATAAAATGGTAGTTTGTGAATGCCAAACTCTTCTATGTGAATCTTCAAGGATGGAAGAATGGTGGTAGCCATTTTTTATTCATATGCTTCATGAGTGAAATTGATGAGTGGTTATATAGAAGTCTCAATCTCATAATTGTTTCTCATGCAATTGATTATAACATACACATCAGATGTCGATATCTATAATAGATGAATTGCCGTACATGTGTATGGCTGGGATGTGATTGTAAGATTGATGAGTCATAACGCAAGATAAGACTGAGTAAGAAATGAGTGCATCTGTGGGAAGATTAGGAAGTTGAGAATGGTGGTTTCTTTTTGCCATTTCTAACTTCAACCTATGGATGTGCTGGGGAGAAAAATCGATCATATTGAAGTTTTAGGAGAAAGCAGGGGGGACTTAGACCAGAAATGACGTGTGCTGATTAATAAAGAATGATCTTGTGTCGCATTAGTTTAGAGAAATTTTATCTCGTAATAGAACTGAATGAAGGAGACAGATCCACGTGGTCAACCCAGGGGATATGTAGACCAGAAATGACCCATTCTGATTAATAGAGGATCTGGTGTTATAATAGTTTAGAAAAAGCTTATCCCATAATAGAACTGAATGAAGGAGACAGATCCATGTAGTCAACCTCAACTAATTTGGGATTGATTCTTAGTTGAGCTGAGTTGTGAATTACTTGCCTCCTAAAAGTTCATTAAATTATTAAATCAATGCATTTGTCTTGTTATATGTTAATTAAAGATGTGTTATCTTTTCTTTTTCCGATTCACTTATTTGTTTTAACTTGCCTTTCAAACAGACTATCGAGGGTGGGTATTCGCATCGGCCAAAGTGGTCCTTGGATCAAAAGTTGCATCTGGACTCGGATCTCACTGCTAGGTTTCATGATCAACAACTTGATAGTGGCAACTTTATCAATACTTTTGAACCTTTCTGTGCACAGGAAAATGATAATCATATCCAAAATGACCTTCAAATACAGCCTGCAAATTCAGATCATGGTATGACCCTAGATGAGAAATCCATCTACTCTACATCTATGAAACAGCATATTTTGGATGATTCAAGGACAGAAGGTTTGAAGAAGCTCGATAGTTTCACCCGATGGATGAGCAAAGAACTTGAAGATGTAGATCAGCCACATTTGCAATCCAGTTCTGGGACATACTGGATTTCGGCTGAAAGTGAAAATGTGGTTGATGCGGACAATCCCTCACATGGACACCTGGACACATATACGCTTGGTCCATCTCTCTCCCAGGACCAACTCTTTAGCATTATTGATTTCTCGCCCAACTGGGCATATGCAGGCACAGAGATCAAGGTACTGGAGTATAGAATGGAATGCTGAGATTTCTAAGCTGAGCTACCACTCCTCGCTGGAGTCTCATAATTCACTTCATTTTAATATAATTATGTTATTTTTTTCATTTGTTGTACAATTTATACAGATCCTAGTCATGGGAAGATTCTTGAAGAGCCGAGAAGAAGCAGAAAACTTTAAATGGTCAATTATGTTTGGAGAAGTTGAAGTTCCAGCAGAGACTATAGCTGATGGTATTCTTCGTTGCACTACTCCTTCGCATAAGGCTGGAAGGGTTCCTTTTTATGTTACATGTTCGAATAGGGTAGCATGTAGTGAAGTGCGTGAATTTGAATATCGACTTAGCCATGTCCAAGATATTACCTATAACTATATTAACATTGCTACTGAAGATCTTCATATGCGATTAGCAAAACTGTTGTCTCTGAGCTCTGCCTTCCCTTCAAAATATGACTCCAGTGATGTTGATGAGATTTCCCAATTGAGCAATAAAATCAGTTCATTGCTGAAAGAGGGCAATGAAACATGGGACCAGATGTTAAAGCTTACTTCACTGGAGGGATTTTCCTCAGAAAAACTAAAGGATCAGCTTCTTCAAAAGGCACTCAAGGAACAGTTACATGAATGGCTTTTGCAGAAGGTAGCTGAAGGCGGAAAAGGCCCTAGTGTATTAGATGAGGGTGGCCAAGGGGTGCTACATTTTGCAGCTGCTCTTGGCTATGAATGGGCCCTGGAACCTACAATAGTTGCTGGTGTAAGTGTCAATTTCCGCGATGTTAATGGATGGACTGCACTTCATTGGGCAGCATCTTATGGCAGGTGAGAGAAATGAGTTTTTTATTCATTTCCTTGTCTTCCTTTCCATTCTCTGCACTTCATATTCCAAGCTGGGGATTAACATGGGGTACTATACCATGATAGTTTATTGGACACAGGAATTCTTGATGAATGTACCGTATTAAAACCAAATAAGCTACTGAAAAATGTTAACTAGGGTAACAAGCCACCTTCATATAAAAACTGGGCAGCAAACCTCCTAGAATGCACGGGGGTATATATTATTGGTGATGTTAGGATATCACCAAATATCATGTTGCAAATGACAGCATGCTATTATTAATTATAGTGGCATCAATTCTAGCTTTAGGATCTAGTTACATCCACAGTTATTGTCTCTTACAATTTCTTGTTGGTTACCTTTTTCAAAATGCTTATTGAATTAGTACTCATTTATTCTACTTTGGCTCAAATATCAGAGAGCGAACAGTTGCTTCCCTAATCCATCTCGGCGCTGCTCCTGGAGCATTAACAGATCCAACTCCCAAATATCCCACAGGCAGAACACCTGCGGACTTAGCTTCTGCTAATGGACACAAAGGGATTTCCGGCTTTCTTGCTGAATCTGCTTTGAGTGCCCACCTATCTTCTCTGAATTTGGAAAAGCAGGATGGTGATGCTGCTGAAAGTTCTGGAATACCAGCATCACTGACAGTTTCAGACTGTAATGAAACTCCCGTCAAAGATGCTGACATACCAATTGGACTGTCCCTGAAGGATTCATTAGCTGCTGTTTGTAATGCTACTCAAGCTGCTGCTCGTATTCATCAAGTTTTCAGAGTTCAGTCCTTCCAAAAGAAGCAGTTAAAAGAGTACGGTGATGATAAATTTGGAATGTCACACGAGCGTGCTCTTTCGCTTATTGCAGTCAAGTCACAAAAGGCAGGACAATATGATGAGCCAGTTCATGCAGCAATACGAATTCAGAACAAGTTCCGCGGTTGGAAGGGTAGAAAAGAATTTTTGATAATTCGGCAGCGAATTGTTAAAATTCAGGTGCATTTATTGCTCTTGCCCCCTTTATTTTATAGTTTCTATTTTCTTATTTTAGACTTCTTTGTACAATTAACTCTCTCTTACAAGTTATTTCCTTGCATGAAGCATAGAACTCTTGAAAACTAACTCTAATTGCTTTATTGTGAAGGCCCATGTACGAGGCCACCAGGTCAGGAAAAACTATAGGAAGATAATCTGGTCTGTTGGCATTTTGGATAAAATAATCTTGCGTTGGAGACGAAAAGGAAGTGGTTTGCGTGGCTTCAAATCTGAAGCACTTACTGAGGGTTCCAGCATGCAAGTTGTATCTACAAAGGATGACGATGATGATTTCCTTAAAGAAGGCAGAAAGCAAACAGAAGAAAGATCACAAATAGCCCTTGCAAGGGTGAAATCCATGCATCAGCATCCGGAGGCAAGAGAACAGTATCACAGGCTGCGCAATGTTGTTGCTGAGATCCAAGAGACCAAGGTAACGGATTATTATTTTATTTGTTTTCCTTGCAGTTGCTTGACAGTTGTTTGCATTAGAGACAACAGTGAAGGGTAGTTGTTTCACTAAAACCACTTCTCTTCAGTATATTATGCCAAGTCAGGTTTTTACTGGTAGAAATATGTTAAACAGTTGATGGTAAGCGGACTAGGTTGGGACCATGGGAAATGATTTGAATTTCGAGCCCTCATACACTCTGCAGAGTAAGATTCAAATGAATTGTGGACATGTAAATCAGTGGGAAAATGTTCAAAATTTCTGAATTGGTAGTTTGTAACCTTGGAATTATCCCTAATTGAAACCTTCTTTAATGCAAGGCTTTAATCAACGACAACCATTAGCTTTCAAGGGGATGCAGCAAACGCATTTTTGATAATCTGATTGGTTTTATGATTTGTAAATCTTACAGGCTATGTACGAATGGGCAAACAATTCAGAAGCGATGGTCGAGTTTGATGACCTGATCAATCTCGAAACGTTATGGGACGGTGACACTTTCTTGCCTACAGATTCTTGAGCCAACCACGGGTTATCCTCTTTGATTAGATGCTGAAATTGATTTGTAAATGTCCCTATTGAGTCTCCTAATTATAACTGAAGTAGGTTAGGAATGTGTCAAATGGAAGCAGTAGTGCTGTATTGTCCTAGTGATAATCTCTATGCACAGTAATATGAATTATTGAGTTGTAATAAGAACTGAAGTCATAAGAGAAATGGTATATTCATAAACAAACTAAGTTCTTAGTACTTGTAAGTGGCTGGCTTTCTTGAGTTGAGTTCTTGGGGATTTAGCATGCTTTGAAGCTTTTTCTACCATAATCGAATTGAGCTCAGGACCTTTTTGAAAAGAATTTTTCCCATGGGTGTCAAATTTGACTAAACCACACGAGGTTAGTAGGGCCTTTTTCAATGCTTTGCAACGCTTCTTGTGATCATGTCAAAGTTGAAGTTCTGCTTTCTTGCTATGTGAAGCGTTGGATTGAAGGTCGTAAATTTGGGTTGTTGAGGTCTAGGACTCTAGGCTGGTGTAGAGGGTCATAAAGATGGGTTTTGTTGAGGTCCTTTCGGTTATTGTTTGGATTAATTTATTATAACTTGATATATGATATTGGAATAATTTTATAGAAAAAAATAAGTAAAGTTTAATTTTTAAAAAAATTAAGATTGAATGATGTAATTGAACAAAATAAATTGTAAAAAGAGACTTTGAAAAAGATATAATTCAATTTAAGCTAATATTTTAAATTCATAACCTGAGTTCTAAGATCAGGATTATTTTATAAAAGACAAACTTAAAAATATTATGAAGCCGAATTTTTTATCAATAAAATGCAGAGGGATTAAATTAAAAAAGAAAGTCTCAATAAAAAATATTTGAAACAAAACAAATAACAATCAAAAGAATTAAAATTAACTTTGATACAAAAATAAAATGAAATAAAATGTTAAGGGAAAAAATTAAAAAAAGATTTAATTAAGAAAATGATTCAAAACAAAACAAATAGCAATAAAAAAAATAGACATCAAATCTGACAGATGAAAAAAATTGGAGAATGAATTGAAAAAAAATCTAATTTTATAAATTATATCAAATTAAAAAAACAGCAATCAAGAGAACATTGATCAATTCCAAAAAATAAATAAATAGATGGGCTGTTTGAAAACTAAGAGAGAAAAAAGGCTATCAGCGTCAAACCAGAGATCTGTTGGTAACACACGTCGTCCAGGCATAGAGAGGACATTGAGAAGATTCAAATGTTGTTGTAGAAGTCTGTTTGTTTGTAAGGAGCCTCCAAATACGCTACTTGAAGACGCGAAGGCATCCCACATGCTAGCACATGTGTCACACACACCAACCACTTTTTTGTTTTTTATTTATATTATAAATTGATTAAAAGACAAAATTTTCTCTAAATCAACTTGATTATAACTAAAAAAACCATGATGAAAATACAAAACAGCCCCTGAACAAAAGTTAAAGAAATTTTGATTCTAAGGGTAATTTATTTTTCAATAAATCATCATTTAACATGGATTGGTATCAACAATTAGCAAGGGACTAGATAGGGCCCATGCTAGACCATGGGTTCGTGTCATATATTTTTTTGTAAAATGTTTAAGTGTCATAAGTGCTTTTTAATGAAAGAAGAAAAAATCAATAACCCGTGTTATAGCCTTGATCAATCAAATAAGTTAGTTTTATTTAAATAAGATGGAAAAAAAAAGAGGTAACAATATCAAACAAAAAAAATCATAAAAAAAACAATCATGATAACTAGAGAAAAAAACTTTATCCAAGAGCGGAATACAATATTGTTCGATTTTCAGCCAATTAAATATAAAAGGATGAAATACGGTAAAAAATAGACAAAAAAACTCGTATGAGTCAAATTAAGCTAGCATGATAAACATGTAATTTGAGGATTAAAGGGCGAGTCAGTCTAGGTTAACCCACAAAACTCATATACTAGGTCATGAGATCAGGATAACCTGATATAAAAGAAATTGAATAAAACCACAAAGCCAATTTTTTTTTTTAAAAAAAAAAAGTCTAATGACTAATATGGAAAAGAAAATAAGCAAAAAAAAAGAAAGTCAACCCCCATTAACTTTTCAAACTCGTGACTCGGGTCATCAGACTGGGAGTACCTTGCATGCAAAAATCATGAAGCCTAATCCTCAAGAAATAAAATGCTAAAAGAAAAAAAAAATAAACAACATAAAAGCATTCAAAAAAAAATAGAAATTAAAAGAATAAGGGTTAAAATTAAAATAAAAAATAAATTAATGGACTGTAATAAATTTTTGATTTGAGAGTTAAATTGAAAAGAATAATATCCTCAACAAAAACAATAAAAAAATAAAAAACATCAAGACCACATTATAAAAAATAATACAATTATTTTTACTTCAAATATTCCAGATGGAGAATGTATAAATCACCTATATGGTTTATGCACTTGTGAAGTGACTCCCTGATATATATTCAAAATAAAAGAAACATTTCTAAGCATAATTTACTCATCACTTGAAAGTAAAATTCCATCCTCCATTTCTTAGTCTTGGGCCAAAACTCTCAAATATAAAAGGGTGGGGTTTTCATTTTTAGAGTACCGTATGAAAAGTATTTATACTTCTAATTAGTTGCTTTGTGTGCGAGGAGGCGGCTTTTGCGGAACAAAGCTTGATATCTAATCCCTGTGGAGAAATTGCTCTGAACAAAGAGGACGACGCACAGATTCTTGAGGAAACAATAATGAAGACTGAAGAGGTTGAAAAACAGGAGAATGTTGGACCTGATTCTCAATGTCCAAAGCCTCAGGTTCTGGAAATGGAGGAATTATTGAAAGTCCAAGGGTTTCTCTAAATCAAAACGTGTCTAATGTTCATTTTAGCTCTCTTTTTTATCGTTTCAAATCTATCCTCTTGTTGAAAAGAGAGAGAGAATTGCAGTAGGGCACCTGCGGCTTTGTGAAGGATGACATTTTTATTATACATCAAAGTTTTGATCATCTCTTGAGAACATGAATTACCTGGAGGAACTCTACGGAATTGAATCTGATGAGGGTACACAAGCAGTAACAACTGACAAATTCCATTCAATATAAAACGTTTTTGATGGTATCTACAAAAATAAGGGCAAAACATGAAAGCCAGTTGAGATTCGAAAGGAAAGAACGATTCTGATATGAATTAATAATGAAAATTAAGAATCAAAGATCACTGGATCAGAAAAACGGTTTATGAATTAATAATTAAAATCAACAATAAAATGTCAATAGATCAGAAAAACAGTGGCTAATACTATTAAGGTTACCTAGTGAAAACATTGATAGAATTGGCCTAGCGAAGCTGATGATTTTATTACCTTACCGCAGCAATGATGATCTGAGCTTATGTTCCTTGTCACAATGAGTCATGCGTTCTTCAAAAGCTGAAGTAGCAGTTTTATATCATTAAAGTTGATCATTAAAAAGCACATCAAACATGTGGGCACATTTTCATGCCTTGATCCAAACTAACAAACAAATTCGGAAGATGCTTCCAAACTAAACTTCAAAAATACCAAGCTCGTAACAGAAATGAGAACTTAAGGCAATCAAATCATGCCAAAATCTTAAGTTCACACTATGATCATCTTCAATGAAGCTCATGTCTTTATGCCAGTACAGTATATGTTCGCACACTAACATCAAAAAGAGACAAGAAGAAGCTCTGTACTTGTTCCAGAAATACAGATCTCAGTTCATATGACAAAACAAAAACTAAAATTTGGATCTTCAACACAGGAGGCTTCGGCAAGATGCAACCTAGGCATGCTGAAGAATTCGACCCACAAAAAGATATAACCTCGCTCTAAATACTTTAGAAAAAGAGTCATGGCATCTCATATACATCAAAATCAGTGGTTAACCCCTGACAGACCTTTAAATCTGCATGCATGAAGTAAACCCTAAATCCATAATCCTTTATTGATAAGCAATGATGTCATACTTAACAAATAGAATTTTGACAAGACAAAACAAGCACACCAATAATTACTAAGACTCAAAAATAAAATTCAAGAGGAATCAGTTTCATGATTTATACTTAAAAAATAAAAGCGGACATACCAACACATGCACTATGCAAGTTTATAACACAAAGCGAACAAGTCATGTTTCACAGAAAACCTCAAGCAAACACATCTCGACTCACATTCTGAATAAAAAGAGATAGGAGTGGGTGTTATTCCTAATGCTTTATAACATCTATGGTGTTTTCTCGTTATATGTCTTGGTACTTGCTATATTGCTTGACCAATAATTGAAAACATTTCTCATCCAGTAATCAGTGTATAAAGAATCCACAGAATACTCCATTAATTGTGTGCATTTGATTCCATCAAAATACAGTTTATACAATAAGTATACTGCCTTAAAAGATCATTTACATTGCACTCATAATAGCATGTTGAGAATCAAAGAAATGACAAACCATCACACTGAAACTATTCCATACTTTGATGGACTTACAATTGACAGCTTGCTGTCATAGCTTTGACATCTCCCAAACCTGTGGAGGCACAAATCGGAATTAGCAACAGCAGTGGCTAACATGATAGCTACCCAGCTAGGTATGCGATGAGAACCTTTAGTGAGGGGTCTGAAAATCCACCAGCAACCAAAGAGAGGCAGGGATCTGGCACGGGATATTGATGAACAGTTTATGGGGCATGTTCCAAAGTGGTATGTTTTCTTGTGATCCGCACTCAGCAATATATCTCAATTTATTAAATATTGATGAACAGTTTATGGGGCATGTTCCAAAGTGGTATGTTTTCTTGTGACCCGCACTCAGCAATATATCTCAATTTATTAAATATGTTTGAACTTCTAATTCTCTTCTATAATCAAAGTCAATAAGTTATAGTAGATGTCCTCTAACACCCTTGATATTCTATCTAGATGTGTCAAAGGTCATCCTTAACTTAATACATGGGCGCTGATTAAGTTCTTTGCCATAACTTTATTCTTGATCTACACCATATAGGAAATCGCGTACTCGATAGATGTTTTAGTACTATCTCATTTCTTTTCACGAGTCTTTGAACAGTCATCTGTTACACTTAAACGAGGACACATCACTTCACTAGAGAAAATACTAATCCATTTCACACACATAGCTTTTAGCTTATTACATAACAGTGGTGAAAGAGAATTATTTTAGAGCAATCCAAGATTGCTGAAGTCTTAGGGTGGTTCCCCTATTAGGAATTGCATAATACCTGTCATTCAGTTCCAAGCATGTCTATCTTGTCAGCTTCATATGCTACAATGCACAAGAAACTCACCGAGTTTGATTTTAATAAATTGCTCAACAGCATACGATACCTTAAAATGGAGCAAAGAGAGCAATCCTTTCACTCGGAGATGACCTCCACAGATGCAGTCCTGAACGGCTGTAGTCCAATAAATGCTTATAAAAAGAATTTACAACGCTGCAATCAACCACACCCAAAATACGACCCATTTAAATTACTCAATTTCTCAGACCACCTTCCTTCCTTCATAATTGGGTTTAAACCCTTTGTTTTACATTTATCACTATCATTTAACCTTGATAAAACAAATTATTCTTACTGACCACTAAGGCACTAACTCTTATAACAGAAATTGGACTGGCATCCTCAAATACACATCAAAATTTAATACAAATGCACAAACAATTTCCAAGCAAGGACAGGGGGCAGCCTTAACCTTCTTGAGATTTCTTTTTAACGCAATGTTGCATGCTGCTTAGCTTCCTAACAAGTCATCCCCATAGAGGAAGACTTTTCAGCAACTGAGTACTTCGTTTACAACCACAATTCTCTAAAACCCAAAAGAACAGATTCAAAGATGCATGCACAGTGCAACCAAACACAGATTCAAAGATGCATATAGAGTGCAACCATAAAATAGGGTTCAAATAAAAAAATAAAAAAACAAAAAAAAACGAACTGTCCTGGAGAGATAGAGGAAGACTCAAATAAGAAATTAGGCTTCCTCAAATTCACTCCTTCAGTCACAAGTCCTAAAGGTGAGTTTCACAATAAAATGTCAAAATTCATAAAGGTAAAAAAAACAAAAACAAAATTATGGTCATTACCGTAAGGGTTTCATTTCCTTCATATATATAATTGATGTCTCCCTTGAAACATCGAAAAAAAAAAAGAACACGTTCTAAGAAAAATAATAGATTGCCAGAAACGCAATGCAAGCTGAAAGACTATTGTTATATTGATATCAACTGAAAAGAGAACAGGGCCCGACTTCAAAAACCAAAGTTCCTTGAAACTTAACAAAAGAAAACCATGCATGTTTAAGAATCAAAAAGACCAGTCTGCATCTCCATCTAACCCATCATATATAACCCAAAGAAACAAAACAAAACAAAACATATTTTCAAGGTCCATCAAAACTAGTCCACCGCCTAAAATAGGTTCTCCTTTCTATGCAAGAACCATCCTAATAATCTTGAGACTTTAAAGCTTCTAAAGCTAGCTTCATCTGTTTTGCAATCAAATCATTTTCCATCATGAAAAACTCCAACTTAGCGTTCATCAAACTCCTCCACTCCCTTTCCAACTCCACCAACTTTTCCTCTGGAACCTTCCCCAGCATCATCATTGCTCTCTCCTTCACATCCTCAGGCAAATCTTCAGACAGTAACGATGAACGCAAATACGGATACTTATCCCACAAATCCTCACTCCCCTCACCTCCCTCCACTTCCTCATTTTCCACTGCCTTTTGCTTCTTCATACTTGATTCCTTCCATTCTCCATTCACGACCCTCTTTTGCTTCTTCACATTCGCATCCTCTCCTCCACTCAGCTCGTTGTTAGCAGCCTGCTTCTCCTTTTTTCCACCCTTTCCCTTCCTTTCTCCATTGACTTCCTCGCTCAAAACCCTCTTCCCCCTCTCCTTTTTTCCATCATTTCCCTTCCCTTCTCCATCAGCTTCCTCACTCAAACCCCTCTTCCCCTTCTTCACATTCCCCTCCTCTCCCCCATCGCCTTCCTCACTCAAAACCCGCTTTTGCTTCTTCAAATTCCCTTGCTTTCCTTCTCCGCTCACTTCCTCACTCGAACCCCTCTTCCCCCTCTTCACACTCGCCTCCTTTCCCTTCCCATTCACTTCCCCACTCCCCAATTTCGCCAACGCCAGAATAATCCCTCGTCCACCACCACTAACATTTTTCCCACTGTTTTTACTAGCATTACTCTCATTTCCCACGACAATACCACCAGCACCCCATATTTTTTTTGCAAGCTCTACGCACTCCAAATCATGCGGTTTACTAAAAGTCTCATATTTCCCACTCTCATTCTTCTCCACATCAGTAAAATACTTCTTCTTCAACATCCTGATTTTATTAGCAAACTGATTATTGGAGGCATTAAAACAGAGTGATTCCTTCACAAATCCATAAAAATCACCAGTATCTGCAGGAGAGTTTTTCCCCTTTTCATTTTGGAACTCAATCATGCCATTCAATATCACAATCTCATCCTCATCACTCCATATACGCTGAGACCCTCCGGTCCCAGGTCCGGCTCCCTTCTTTGCTTTCTTGTCATCAACGTCCTTCTCCTTCTTGGGCTGCTCTGGTTTTGGGTCAGGTTTGCGCTTCGGCGAGATGGGCTTGATAGTGAAACCAGAAAGAGAAGGCGACGCTGGATGAGTTGACTCAGTGTCTTCTGAGTCAGCGTCCGAGTCGGACTCCGAGTTTGGATTTGAAGGTTTGGAAGGCAGTTTGGGTTTCTTTTTCTCCACTTCTTCATCATCATCTTCTTCGTCGTCGTCGTCGTCGTCTTCAGTTCCGTCATCGTCATCGTTTGATTTCTCACCGGCAGCGTTTTGCTGAGTTTTGACGGTGCCGTTTTGAGGTTCTTCTTCTTTGTCATCGGTTTCTTCTTCTTCTTCGGAAGATGAAACAGCGGGTGGGGGCTCTTCGATCAGGCGTTTCCGAGCCATTTAGGGTTTTTCCTTTTTCTTTTTGGATTTTTTTTGGAGGTGTGAGAAACTGCGAGTGACTGATACACTGACTGCTCTGCTCTGCGACTGTGAGTGGGATCTTATTATTTTTTGTAGCTTTGTTTATTTATTTATTTTGTTATTTTGATAAAAATGTTAAATTTTCATTTAAAGTGTTAGCTACAGAGAGAGAGAGAGAGAGAGAGAGAGAGAGAGAGAGAGTTCTTTGTTTACTCTCTGGGAATTTGACAACGCTAGATTTAATTTTATTGTTATTTTCAGAATTATAATTTCGTGACTAATATTATCATCTTTCTTAACATTTAATTAATGAAAGAGGCACCAAAGATTGTGTTTTTAGCCTGTATGCTTTGTGAATCCAAGGAATATAAAATTAATGAGAATTGTTTTTAAAAAAAATTATTATATGTTCTTTAAAAAATAAACTTGAGGAAAACCCACCTATAATTATTAAATTATAAATGGTTAATGAGTTAATTTAGTGATTCATCTAAACAAAATTGAAATTGGATTAAAAATTAATCTGTTTCTATAGCAAAATTAACTTTAAGAATTTCTTTATACTTTTATCTAAATTAACATCATTTTAGCAAAATTAACTTTAAGAATTTCTTTATACTTTTATCTAAATTAACATCATTTTAGTTTTCTAAAAAAAAAAATTGTTTAAACAAAGTTTTATTAAACGAGCTGCTTTGAAATAAACCCAGATTGTCCTAGCTAAGCCATGACTATGAACGCAACTGCTGGCTCAACAATCTGGATTCTGCACCTTCGAAATACAGGGTATTCTCAACGAGATCAGACGACTTACAGTTGAGCTTGTTGCTTGTTTGCTTTCCTCATTTTTCGAAGAGAGAAGCAAAATACATCGTGGACCATCTTGCCAAACAGAGATTCATTAATAGACCATCTAATACGCAGTGCTCCCTTGCATCTTCCGTTGCTCCAAGCTTCTTCTAAATTATAGCACGGCTAGCATCCCCATGGCAAAAACATTATATAAGAAAAGCTTTATTGCTTCATTTTTTCTTTTTCTTTTTATCTCGGGATCGAGCTGGGGTCGGATTGCGTTATGCGTCCTGTACAAAGACGATTGGTAAAAATTCTAGAATAGTTGAAATTGTACCTCTACCTTCCACGAGAAACATCAAGATTCACCGGCCCTGCCTCAGTGAATCTAGCAACTGTTACATCCAAATCAAAGCATGAAAAGGGAGGATCCGTGGAAAGAGAGCCTGGATTAACAGTACATTAGAAGCTTGTTAAGAATACTATAGCATGCATGAATGCTACATTGTGATGAATGCATGATCAATGACCAATATCAAACCTAACAAGATCTACGAAGATGTAGAACAAGTTCAGTAGCATGCGGATAGCTCCGACCAAATTCCCAATTGGATTGGATTTCTGCTGTTGAAATATTCTCAACCATGAACAATAGAAACCATCTCTGTGAAAGTTTCAAACCATATACACTGCTCTTCTATCCTCTTATTCTGGAAAAACACAAGGATGGTGTGCTTCCACCTGTACATGGAAATAACCCAAGTATACATTTGTTGTTCTCGTCATCGTCTTCTCAAGTGTGGGTATTTGAGAGCTCTTCCCATTGGTTGATGGACAAAAGGGAAAGAAAAACAATAATAACAGATTAAACAAAAGGCGAGTCCAGTCTCAATCATTTAAATACCTACTTGTAAAACCACCTCTCAACTCTTGTTGTTACTAGCACCAATGCTCTCATAAAATAAGATATACCCATGATCCGTATTACTTGAATATTCCTGCGCTGACCCAAAAAATGTCTGCACAGCAGACTCATCAATCATCTCGACATTTTCATCATCAAAAAATAACCAGTGGTTGTGGCTTTTCACAAGGCTCACATAGTGCCCATGATTAGGTCCACTTCCCACATGGACTACAACGGCAAATAGGGAGTATTCAATATCTGCGTCTTCCACGGTATTGCTCAACTTCAGCTCAAGTGGGAAGACAACTCTGTAAGACAGCTTTTTGTACCGACCAAGCTGCTCAATATATTTAAACCTCTTCAGATGGATGACCAAGATGTGAGGAGGCTTCTTTATCTTCATCCTCTTTTGGGCTTCTTGCAAACTGCATACAATGGAAAAAATACGGAAGATTTACTGCATAATTACTAGACTAGAAATGTTCAATCACTTGAATGCTCTAAAACATCAGAGGTGGATGGACCAATCATCCAAATTAACAGTCAAAAGTTCAATCAGCCCATGAAAAGTTGAAAAAGAATCACAAAAACATTGTTCAGCCAGTAAAAACGAGTGCTGAGTAATATAAAAATTTCAGTTAAGATCGCCCTGTTCATTCAAATTGTAGTTCAGCAACCTTTCAGGAAATCAAACCAAACTACTAAATCTAATTGTTTAATTTTTCCACATCTGGTTTTACAAGGGGGGAACAAAGCCTTTAACCTATAAAACAACAAAAATAAATCATTTATCACGATCCTTTACATGAAATAAAATATAATTTGTATGTTAGTTCAAGAGATTTCTGAATGCTTTAGTGTCACTGTTATCTCTTAGCTAGGCTCTGAGCAGGGAATAATTGTCCAGAGTAAGTGAAATCATATCCTGTATAATTCCAGAAGAAACATTGACTAAACTTCGCCATACAGACTACTCGGAAACAAATACTGGAACAGAAAGTGATTTCAAATATTCAACAAATATGAAGGGGTTATCCAGAATTGATACAAGTCAATGCCAGGAAATAATTGAGCAAAAAGCACCTACCTGCAGCACTTGTCACAGAAAAACTTATCCTCTGCATTCAACGTCTCTGTGGAACTAAAATTCTTCAAGCAGCTTGTAATGGAACTGTTTTGTTCAATATCAAGGCTCAAGTCAAAAAACGTTTCATCTCTTGCTGTCACAGTCTCACATTGCAAGCACCTTGTCTCGTTGGTAAGTATTCCCTGATGTATATACACATAAGAGACGATGAGAACTCTACCCTAAAAGAAGAGAAGAAAAAGGAAAATTCCATCACCATACAACAATGCATGTGTGAGGAACTAAAATACAAATTCACATTAAGATCATTCAACTACATTAACGATTCACAACATAGAAAATGTCAAATTTAGAATGAATGGATTGGCTGCTTAAAGTCACCTGAAAATTTTTGTGCACCCAAGTAACCAAAGGCTCTTTTGAAACACCATTTGCCTGAGCATGTTTTGGTCCATTTGCAATTTTTTCAGGTGGGGAAGAAGTTTCAGGATCACTTTTTACAGCTTGGGCCTCTTTCTCCAGAATGTCAACCAGTTCATTTAGCAAAAAATTCAAAAACTCATGAGCATCCTACATGAAAAACAGAGATAGTGTTCACTCCTCTTGTATTGTTTTATTATATCATTTCACATTTTTTGTCTGACCAATCCCCGGACTCACAATTAAATGAACAAATACCTGGTGCATATAGCTTCGGAAAAGCTCATTTTGTTTTTTCAATCTCTGTACGAAACGCTTTGGAGCAATGACACCTGTTTTCTTCTTCTGTGAACTTATCTATGCAAAAGAAATAACAACAGTTAGCTCCAGCACCATAGCTAAACTACTAAATAAGTAACACGTATATGTTCTGTACAGGGAACTCTTTCTTTCCCCTCATTTCTCTGTACTTTAGTGAAAATGCACAGAGCACACAAGCACGCAGAAAGTACACAAGTACCAAGAAATATCTTGCTCATGAAGAATTGGAGACCTGGTTACACTTGTTGAAAAAGATTACTAATCAATAACAGAGAGAGCAGCTTCAGATTTAAAAATGTCCAAAAATATTCCCAAGTGCACCACTTAAGTGCACAAGAATCTGAAAAGTGTAGTGCAAGGATGCTATCAAAGCTATTGACAAAATCAAATAAAAAATATCAACAAACAGTTCGGTCTTGGCTTGTTCTACGACTCTTGAAGGAAAATAATTGAGAATAATGGCTAAGGAATGTAGTTCTAACAAGAGGGGAAAATAGATTTAGAACCCAATGACTGGTTTAATTATGTTCCTTATGTAGATCCAAAAAACCTGTGAAATTGTCTGATTTGATCTTAGCAGGAAATAAAACTTCAGAAAAGCATATCGAACAAAGAATATTCTGCCTTCAACTACAGGTATTGCATGAATAAAGTAAACAATTAACAGAAGATGTAGATATCATGCATCCCAATATGGCATATTGATCAGATTTTTTTTTCCCTTTATCAGCAGACTAAGTAAAAAGCATTTAGAGAAAGATTTGCATCTAAAATGGGTTAAAAGGAACAATAATGACACCTCAGTTCTCTTCTTCTAATAAGTATAACTCTATACTTCTACATGCATTTATTTCCTCTCTTTTTGACAAGAAAACTCGTATGAAGGAGATGGTCAAGCGGAGAACAAGCACCAAAATGATACAGAAAGAACATAAGCTGACATGCAGAAAAGGAGAAAACAAAGAATAAAAATAAATAGCAGTGAAGATGTGGAGATTGGAAATCCTGCTAGTCCAAGTAACCATGCTGTAAGACCATCTAGTAAAGGAATAAACTTATGGGGTGAGGTGCTGCAAACACTTGAAAGGACGAAAACAACTTCCACATAGTATCTCACAAGAACTGTTACCAAAAAAGTAACACAAAAACACCAATCATGGAGTTATTACTACCTGAGTAAATAGATCTGCCAAGCAAGTCAAGAGATTCTCTTCTGCGTCCCCAATACTTTTACCGTTACCATAATATTCTAACAAGTGTTCTCGAAATGGTACACAGAAGTAAAGCGCCTGCATAACAAAGAAACAAACACAGATAAGACACCAACGGAGAGCTATAAAGCACAACAGTACATCCCCCTCCGCTATCATTATAAACCAAATACAATGCCTTAAAATCACATTCAAATACACTTTTCAAGAAGACCTGCATGGATTACAATAAAATGTAGCCATGATTCTCCAAAGAATCAAGCTAACAACGTACTAATTATCAGCAACAAGTTCAATTTTTCAACTTGATAAACGCAACCACTTGCAGCAGAAAGCATACAAAATATCATTTCTATCAAAAAAAATTATGCATTTAAATTTTCAATCCCAAACCTCAAAAATAAAAAACCAATTTAATATTATTGAATAAAATTTAAGGCTAAAACAAAAATGCTTCGCGTCTAACCTGACTGAAACACTAAATTAGAAATCAAAATATCAATTCAAAGACGGGAAAAAAAAGTCAAATAATCGACACAATACAAGAGTAGCTAGGTAAAATAAACTAAGGTAGAAAATGATTAAATCGAGAGAAAATAAAAATCGACAGATGATGATTGAAATTGAAGAGAGAATAAGAGACCTGTAAAACGCTATTACAGTAACAAGTGTTGCCGAAATTCTCGAGGCCAAAGTATCGTTCGCCTTCAGGAAACTGGTCGCCTAAAGCTTTCTCGAGTTTAGAACCTGCTGCGCCCATTACTGCATGGATTGATTCAACTCAGATCCCGATTTAACTCACCGATTCAACAATCCTCGTTAACGAGCAATTCTCCCTGTCTTTGTTTGGATTTGGATAGTTAGTTTGTTAGGGTTTGTTTGGGAAATGAGAATTTTGTTTATGATTTTGTTGGTAGTGAAAGGAAAGGAAAGGAACGAGGGTTTGTGTTTGTCTAGTATGGTTTTCTGAGAGAGAGAAGAGACTGGTAATATTTATTAGTATTTGTTCTCTTTTTCTTTTCCTTTATCTACAGGCAAGAAAAGGAAAATACCATGAGATGAGCCTTTGATTTACGGCTGGTTTTAAGTATAGTTGAAATTGGTTTTTAAAGTTTTTTTTTTTTTTAGAATTATATTAAAATAATTTTTTTTATTTTTAACATAGTTTATTAAAATAATCTAAAAATATAAAATAAAATACTCTTGCTAAACTACTGTACAAACAAAGCTCCAAACAAGTCCCTCGTAATTACATATATCAATCCGTTTAGTTTTCCAAAACTTCTCAATTTTTCAGAATTTTGGAAATACTGCAGCCAACAGCAGCTGCTTGTAATTTCTCCAGGTTTTTCTTATGCTTCTTTCCTAACTTATGTTGATCAAATACATCACATGTTGTTTTTCGAGGACTCTTTCGATAATACTTAAATAAATTTTTCAGTTTAAAAATTATATGATTTAAATAAAAAAAACATTTCAGTTTAATATTATTTTTATGGTAAGTAATTAAAGTTGTTAATGGAGTTCATCGGCTTTTAATACTTGAAATTCTCTATAAAAAAAGGCTGAAAAAAAAAGTATTCGGGATAATAAATTCTATACTGTTTTTATAAAATTTAACATTTTAATTCACCTAATTTTTAAGCATTGTTTTTCTAGTTTTAAAGCTTTGTTTTGTTTTTCTCTAAATGCACTCCGTATAGAGCTTAAATAAAGTCCTCATAGAAAGATAACCGAGTAATATTTTATTATTTTATTAGATTTTATTTATGAATGCTTCTTAACAAAGTGGTAGTGTTGGAATTCTAAAAAGTTTATTGAACAAAATTTTCTTACATCAAAATGTAGAATAATAAAATTTTAAGGATAAAAAATTGATTATCAGCAATAATAAAACTTGATTGACTTTAAAGTATTTTAACAAATAAATATCTTTATTTGATTTTGTTTTAATTTATATAAATATATATTGTATGATTAGGAAGCATCCTATGATTTTACTTTGATATCATTTTTAAGTTTATAAATATATATATATATATATATATATATATATATATATATATATATATATCATTTGTCTAATTTTATTTGTGAATTTTGGACAACTTGTGTGCTTGAAAGGAATATTACTGGCTCGTTGTGCTTCCTTGGAGATGACATCCAAGCATTTGGAAAGCAATATTATGCGAGGTGAAGTCAGCAAGGCCACTCGAGAGGCTTGAAGATGATGAATGCCAAGTCTTTCCTTTCGTGTTATCATAAACATTTCCCCTCGAGCCTCGAGGGTGGCTCTCTGACCGAATAAGCAAAAAGGTTACATGTTTTAATGAAAACAAGAATATACCACAAAACCAACCGAAAGGAAAGTACTGGGTGTGCCCAGTCTTTCATTCCGACTATCTTATATTCATGTGTCGTGATTATGATTCAACTTATTTAATAACAAGATAAAAATTAAATAAGAAAGGTATAATTTTATATAAATTAAAATATAAAATTTAATTACTTGTAAATCAAACATTAAAGTATAAATTTAAAAAAAAAAAACAATATGATTCTAATCAACATGCTAAACTCGTATCTTGATTGTGAGGTGACCCCGTATAAAAAACAAATGAAGGACTCCTCTTAAGAAAACTAAATGGTGAATGATGAAATAAAAAAAATAATTAAAAAATATTAAAAAAAACTCGCGTCAACTTGGATTGATTTTACTAACCTATGACTCGAGATATGTGATCGGGATAAACCAGTAAAAAGAAAACAACAAAAATCACAACAAAAAAACCCAGTAATGAATGATAAAACTGAAGGAAAAAAAAAGTAAAAGGTTAATATTCGAAACGCGTGACATGAATAATGAGATTGAGTTACACCATAAAAGGTAAAACCATTAAAAAACATAAAGCAAAATTCTCAATCATCCAAAATTATAAAATAAAATAAATAGCAATTAAAAAAATAATGATCATATATGATATAAAATTTAAATGAAATAAACAACAAGGAACATAATTGAAAAATAAAATAAATCAATTAAGGATATAAAAAAAATAGCAATTGAAATAGTGAGAACCAAAGTTGGTATAAAAGATAAATAAAATAAAATAACGAGAGATGGAGTTAAAAAATTAAAAAATAAGAATGAAAATCAGACATGATAGATGGAAAAAAAATAAAAAATAATGAAATTAAAAAAAAATAATTTTATAAATTATTTAAAATAAAAAAATAATCAAGAAAATATGAACCAAATATAAAGGAAAAACAAGTTAAAGAGCTATTTTGCAAAATTAAAGGTCTTGGCGTGGAAATCAAAGAGATAAGAGGGAAAAAAAAATAATCGTTGTCAAACGAAAGTTCTGTTGACCACACACATCACTTTTGCATAGAGACAATCGAGAAAAATCCATCGCCACCTTAAATGTTAGTGTGTGGCCATTAAATGTTCTCAGGGAGCGTAGCGTGATGGCAAAGGGCTTGAGATCTGCACAGCAGGTCTCGAGTTTGAGTCAGGGCGTGCACCTCTCGTAAGAACCTGGGACAGCCGGGGTTTTACTCACTCACCTGGACCCACAAAGTGCGCTTTCCGGGAGGTAGGGTTTCCTCGAATCCAAAAAAAAAAATGTGGCCATTAGATGCCGCTCGAAATACACGAGCATCATCTATGCACTAACAGACACTTTTTTCAATAATATTTATATTTTAAAATTACCAAGTAATTTTTAGACAATATGATAGTACCCAATAAATAACAAAAATATGAAAAAGCCTTGTGCCTAGTTAAACAAATTTGGCTTCTAAGGGCATTCTAATAATTTTATTGTATTTTTTTAAAATAAAAATATAAAAAGCCCATGGATCTTGTATTGTTTTAAAGGTGATTTAATAATTTTACTGTGTTAGAAAAACAAGAAATAATTATATGCTCACCATCAATATATTAATGACTAAAAAAGTCTTTGTGAAAATACCGTTATATTCTCATTAGCTAATGAAAAAATAATAATTTTATTATAACAATTCACAATCCATATAATCAGTTGTATAATCATGTGTATTTGTGTCTCTAATGAAACACTGAATGCCCTTAATTTTTTTATAATAACATCGACTAGTTATTAGCAAGGCATGCAATGAATGATTAAATTATCAAAGAGCCCGTTTGATATTAAAGCTAAACTTGTTTTTTATTAAAAAAAAATTTAAAATAATTAATTAATTTTTTAAAATTTTTTAATGTGTTTATGTAAAATAAAAAATATATATATTTAATATATTTCAAATAAAAATTTATTTAAAAAACAACTCATACCACGAATTCCAGACACGCATAAAGACGCGTAAAAAAACTTTCATGGCAAGCATTCCATGTGCATGTATAGAAAAATTCATAGTTATTAAACCTGGATTGGCTCGATAGGTCAACCCGGTGGCTGGACCGGTCCGGGTAAAATAAAAAATCAAGATGAGTAAAAACCCGGCTGACAGCCGGGTTGACCCATTGACCCGACAAAACCTAGTTGAAACCTGATTTTTTTTCAAATGTGTCTTTTCTCCTAGTCAAATACCCTTTTTTATATGTTTTTTAGTTAGTTATTGATAATTTTCAAAGTTCGCTATATAAATACTGGAAGAATGTTTTATTTTTTCAATGTGGGATTTAAAACCCTTTAGTATATACTCTATGTTCACAAGAAAAAAGTCATGTTTTTTCAATATGGGATAAAAAAAAATTTTTGGTTTAAATAATTCAACTTAAAAGAATAGCATACTAACATAATATTTTTTTAATATGGGATAAAAAATCTTTTGAAATAATTTTTTAAATTTTATTATTTGTAACATGTATTACTTATATTCACATGATTTGTTTTTTAATTTTTTTATATAAAATATTAAAAATTTAATTTTTTTAAAAAAATTATCTAGATCAATTCAATTCGATTCAATTCAATTCAACCATTGTAACCTAGAATCCGATTCCTTAACCAGATCACCTCGGTCTGGTGCGATAACTATGGAAAAAGTAATAACAAGAAGGAAGTAATGAATGACGAAAATGGCACGTGGCATACATGCGTAGCTGAGTAGTTGGCCCAAGTCAATTTTCTTTTGTTTTTTTTGCTGGGCAGTAGATGCACATGTTATGTTCAAATATAGTTAAATGTTCCTTTTGCATATAACCATCTACTAGTCAGTCAATCTGAGGCAGAATGACAGGTTTGAGGATCATAAAGCAGACTTAATCGTTATTTTTTCTTGTACTTTAATTTCTTTCTCTCTCTTTTTTTCCTTAAAAAAATGTTGGGACTAAAAAAGTTTTTTAAAAAAGTTTTTTCCTTACTAGGTTGCGTTGTTTCCTCGATGTAATGTGTGTGTCTATATATATAATTTTAAATTTTAAATAATACTTATTTTCTACAATTCAAAATTGTTATTTTATTCTCAATAATAATTCATCTAGACTTATTTATAATTACAAATATAATTTTAAAAATGAAATGATATTACTAAATCAAAACAACTAAAAATTTCGAAAAACAAATTATGATAGAAAACCAATCAAAAAATAGATGAATTTTGAGAATAAGAAAAACAATCTTATACTATTAAGTGTACACGGGACATGTTTTTTTTGAAAAAAAGAGGCTATATGTATTCTTGCAAGAATGTCCCTGGATAATTTTTTTAAAATAATTTTCAGATATTTTTTTAGTATTAAAATTATCTGGAGTCATTTAAAAATAATAATTTAATGTTTTTTACATTCAAATGTATTTTTTTAAAATCAAATACAGTCCAACCATGATATTAAATATAATTTTAAAACAAGAAAAAATATAATGTTTTTTTCATTCACATTCAAATCATTGATTTTAATGAAAAAACAACACGCCAACATAAATCACTGAAATTTGATAAACAAAATACAAGAAAGAAAGAAATTCAATTTTAAAATAAAAAACATCAACATGTTAAAAAAATATGTCAGTGATGATTAAAATAGGTGCACCTGATGATATCAATATTAAATATTATTTTTATTGAAAAATTAATGATAAAATAATAAAAATTAATTATTCATGGGTCTTATTTTCATGTCTAAAGTCTAAACACACATGAACTAAGGTAGTTAACTAGGGGAGCGGACTTGGCCTGCCAGAGTGCCACCTCTCTCTTTTTTTCCTTCAAAGTCTTTAATTACTAGCATCACACACACACACACACACACACAATCACACACACACACACACACTTTATATTAATCTTTTTTCAATTTAAATTATTTTATAAAGGTTGGAAATTAACTAGTAATATTTTATCAATTATTTTTTATATCTACTTAAAAAAAAATACAGACAAGTAGAAAAAAATTACATATAAAAATATTCTTATTATTTTTGATAGGTCATAAATTTTATTTTTTATTCAAGACCAGTACAAGAAATAATTGATATGATGTTATTAGTTACCTTCCGAGTACCATAAAATTTCTCTTCTCTCTAATTTTTTAAATTATTTTGTTTATTTTTTTTAAATAGTAATTATTTTTCTTGTATAAAAAAAATTAATAAAGAATACATAAACGGCCATCAATAATAGTTGAAGAATTTTGTAAAAAAATTGTATTTGTAGTTCATGTAGCACCATTATATATGAAAATAATTAGTTGAGGTGCGCGTAAACTGCCCGGATATTCACGCTAAACTAAAAAAAAAACAAATCCTATAATTCCCCATCAGAACCACGACATGGCTGGGGACTAAAAAAAATTACTTGATGCAAGGATGGACCTCGTAGGGATTTTATTGAAATGTTTTTAACTTTTAGGTATCTCAGTAGAAAAAAAAACTTCTTTATGGACTAAGATGAAAATAATTTATAGTTGAGTGACTAACTTGCCAAGGAAAACGTCTTATCTACTGTACCCCGGAAGCCCTTGAGCAAGGCCAGTCTCACAAGCGAACCCAAAGAAAAGAAAAGAAAAGAAAAGAGAGATGCTGAGCCTTGGCACAGTTCGTTTCCCTCCAAAGCCCATATATTTAATCCCAGAATCAAGCTTCCCCGCCATCCAAACCGCCACAAATGTCCCATTTCAGTTCTCGCACCCTCCATCAAAATGACACGGTCATCTGTAGTAATGATGGCGAAGAGAGAAGAAGAATTGAAGGAAATAAGGGCTAAGACTACTGAGAAATTAACGAAGAGGTTATTGATCTTAAAGGTGAACTCTTGATGCTTCGCCTTCAGAAATCTACACGCAATGAGTTTAAGTCCAGTGAGTTTCGCTGTATGCGCAAATGGGTATCTTTCTTTCTCCTTATCCATTGTTTTTTGTCTTCTCTTTCTTGCTTGTTAGTTAAAATCATGATATATCTGTTCCGTGTTCGCTTTATTTAATCTGAAATGCCTGAGATTTTGTTTATTTTGATTATCATGTTGATTTCTTAATTGTTTCTTGTATAAGGCATGAGTGAATTGGAATCAGTAATGGCAACAAGAATGCTTAAGAGGAAGGAAATGAGAATTTTTTGTTGTTTTAGATATTTCAGTTTCTTCTTTGTTGAGGGGGGGTGGGGGGAATTAAGCTCCCTGGTCGCATTGTATTTGTAATTAGAACATCAGCACTGCAGTGCTTGTGGATGCTCGTTGCAATTCATTTACTAGTGGGTGATTGATATGAGAGGCTTTTTACTTTTGATGTGAACCCCTGTGCTTAATAATCGCTGTACAACTTGAGTTTTAAGGCTTAATTGATGATTGGAGTAATCAATGAGGTCATATGATGAAATCGGATAACTTGATTCTACTTTTTGATGTTTATAGCTCTGCATATGTGAAAAGAGGAAGTTCGATATACCTTACTGTGGAGCCAGGAAAATGTGAATGGTGCCTTTTAGTGTTTTTTTGGACTTCCTCGCAATTTTTTTCTATATTTCAATAGACAATGAAGCTCAGAAGTTCTGGTAGACACTTAAAATACAAGGCTCCTGCTTTTCTCATATACAATACCCACCTTCTCATTGTTTTATATGTTTTCCCCTGCTTGCTAGGTCAAATTGGTTTGATCAATTAATTGGAGAAAGTTTATTCTGGGTGTCCGGAGTTGCTAAAGGCAACAAGAATGCTTAAGAGGAAGAGAATGTGGTTTTTGTGTTTTTTGTTTTGTTTTTGAGACATTTTAAGCCTTTCTTTGTGGAGGGACTAGGAAATTTCACTTTATTGCTTGGTAATAATTTAAAAGTGTCATGTATGAAATATTTTCTATTTGGACTGATGTTCTGGATGTTAGTTACAATTTAATAAACTGGGAATTTTCTGAAAAAGAAAAGTAAAGGATTTAGAATGTAGGTGGGAGTCTTGGTTTTTGAGGTGAATGCCTGTATGTTTCATTTGTATTTTGTAGAAATGTCAATGGATAGCTTGAGTGTGACTTCTATGGTGGATTTTAGCTGTCCAGTTATCTTGTCAAGGTTAACTAGCAGAATTGTAGTTAGAGCAATCGTCGAGCCTTGGTTCCAATTTGGATATTATCAATCTATTTTACTCACCGATGTTCTTGGCTCAGCATTATGAAATAGAAGAATTGCAATGCATATTCATGTGTATCCATGACATGTGGAACGCGTCTTTTTGTTTTACATCACCTTCTGACATTTCATATATTTGATAAAGGATTAAAGGATAAAGCATTAAATTTTTGTAGATGCATGAAATACCAACACTTGTTGTTTTTCTCTCACGCTTTTCTTCTGTTTGATATCCAGGCATATATTCTTAAAAACATATGCTGAGTGTATGCATGACCTAACACAATGGCTTTGTATGTCTTCATTAGTAAATTTTCTTGCAGCGGAATTCTTATGTAAATGATTAAGTTGGAAACTTCGGTTTCATTTGGTTATAGATCTATTTCCATTATCATCAAAGTCCTTTTTGTTTCAAGTGTTGGGGTTGCAGTATGCTGGATTTTGGTAGTATACTGTTACCTTCGTCGCAACATGGAATAATGCTTTTGTAAATGCTGTTATTCTTGCCATGCCTGCCATCTAGTAATCAGGCAACTACTTTAGCCTAGGGGGTGTTCCATGGATCACAGATTGCTCGCATGCTTACTGTTAAGCGGGAAAGAGAGATAGAGGAAGGTGTTGGCAACAGGCTGTCAAGAAAGCTGGACAGGCAATGGAAGAGAAGCATTGTTGTTAGACCACCTCCATCTTTGAAGAAATTGCAAGAGGAAGAGGCAGCTGCAGAAGCTGAGAAATCTGCTTGAGCCAAATTCGATATATAATTCCTCAATGAATATGGTGTACTTTCATGACATAGGAGCATTCTCCGTAACTGATTGCTTAATTTTGTTGATAGTTCTGTTCCTTCTCTTGTTTCGTTCACCCTCTGTATTGTCGTAGACTTCGCCTTTTTTTCATTAGCAAAGCACTGATCAGTTTAATAGCCAGCTTGAATATGATTGGAGCAGCCAAGTTCTACTCATCCATGAAAATTTAAAATTCAGTAAAAGACTACTCGGTGTAATTTTTGCAGGCTTTGCTCAAGCAATTTTTATTTTTATTTTATTTTATTGTTTTTCGTTTATAAGAAAATTGAGAACGATATGTAAAGGCTAAATGAACATTATTATTATTATTTACCTTCTTTGCAATAAAAAATAAATGGGTATAAACATGGATTCACACTCACACATTTGATGGTGATAGTGTTGGAAGCTAAAATCAAATCTAGAGAGTATTTTCCAATTCAAAATTAAACATTGAAGTAGGTAGTTTCTTAACAACAAGGTGGTTTTTATTTTTATTTTAATTTTTTTATATAAATTTTAATGATTTTTTTATTATCTCTAATTATTATTGACTAGATAGGTTGCCTATTCTTTACTGGGTGTCAAATTTAATTTTTTTGTAACTTAATAAAATGAATTCCAAGCGCTACTAAAGTGTTTTAAAGCATAATAAATTTTCACAACATAGACTTTACCAGATTTAATAAGATGATTTAATTTAATTATACGATTAAAAAACAACAACAATAAATATATCAATGTCAGTTTTAATTAACATTTCATACCCCTGATTCGAGTTATGAGACCATAATCATCATATAAAAAAAATTAGAAACTTCAATTCTCAACAATTTAATATTGAATAATGAAATTAAAAAAAATTAAAAAAATCACAAGCACAAAAAATAATTAAAAGAATAAAGATCAAATTTGACATAAAATTAAATTAAAATAAAATAATGTAAAAGCCCCGGGTTAATATAAATTAATATGATAAACATACGGCACGAGTCGTGAGGCTAACTACCCTCATGTAAAGCAAAATATAAACAAATAAAGAAGTTGGATCATCATTAAACCCAGTGTTTGAAAAAAAAATTCAGTGTAAAAAAAACTGATGGGAATCTGAATTAACATTTCATACTCATGATCTTGGGTTATAAGATCGTGATCACCACATTGAAAAAATTATAAAACCCAATTTTCAACCAATTAAATGTTGAATGATAAAATTGAAAAAATAAAAGCAATCTAAAAAACAGATCCAAAGCAAAAAAAAAAAAAAGGACGATTAAAAAAAAAAAGAACAAAATTCAACATAAAAATAAAATGAAATAGAATGATGTAAAAGCCTCGAGCCAATTCTAATTAGCATGTCCAATTCATGACCTAGGTTGTGAGGGCGGATTATCATCATTGAAAACAAAAAAAAATAAAAAAGCTCAGTCTTCAATAAACTTAATATTAAATGATAAATTTTTTAAAAATAATCGATGTATATATATAAAAAAAGACCATATCAATTATGGTTAACATTTCATACTCGTGACTTGGGTCATAGATTATGATCACTGTATTGAAAAAAACTAGAAAACCTAATTCTCAATAAATCAAATGTTAAAGGATGAGAAAAAATAAAAATAAAACCAATTTTAAAAGAGCATAAATTAAAAGAACAATGATCAAATTTGATATTAAAATAAAATAAATTAAAATGACAAGGAATGAAATTAAAAAAAATTAAATTTAAAAAATAATATAAAAATTAAATAGAAATCAAATATTTGTTATAAAAATAAAATAAAACAAAATAGTAAGTGATGTAATTGAAACAAAAATTAAAATTTAAAACAAATAAAGAGCGGTCAATAAAATAAAAGACTACAATTGAAATAAAAACAAATGGAAGGGTAACTTTTTATTTTGGTTGGCGCAACACAAGTCTCAAGGTGTGAAGAGAAAAAAAAAAGGAGGAAAAATTCCACCACCACTCATAATACTACTTGCATCCTTTTATTATATATATTAGTATGTATAATCACAGCTATTAAACCCGGCCCGGCCCGGCGGGTTAACCCGGAACCCGGTCGACCCGGTGGCTGGACCAGTTCGGGTTTGTTAAAAGACCGGCCGGTGCAACAACCCGGCAAAACCCAGTCGACCCGGCGGGTCGACCCATAACCCGGACGACCCGGGCGAACCCGGACGAGACCCGGCGTTTTGAAGTTGGATCTGCTTGAGATGATAGCTGGGTTTGGAGATCTTGAGGCCTTTCCTTGCTTTGCTTCAAAACAGGGTTGAATACGTCCCTTTGTGGTGGATCGACCCTCTTTTTTTTTGTCTGTTTAAAGACAAGCATTATTGTCTTCCAAAACAAAACCGACGAGCCTTTGCCGGATGTTTATTCACCCACTCCTTCACAGAGCGATGACTAAGAGCGGGGAATCGTGTACTAAAAGCTTTCTTCTTCCCAGTGGTAGTAGCTCTCCGCCGTGATTCTCATCCTCTTCTTTCTTTTATCCAGATTGGAACTGGATTTGAACGTATTTGGATCCTAAGTCGGCTCCACTTTCTGGAATCTATGTTTAACATCTAGTAGGCTTTATTAACACTGAGAGAGAGAGGCAACATGTAGCACTGTAGCAGTACCAGCACCGCAGGCTTTATTACTGTCAACAAGTCTTTAACTTTGTGAGGGGAAAGATGTAAAAGAGAGAAGATTTGTGTGATGTTTTTAACTTTTAAAGCATGGGAAAGTGAAGGAACAGAGAGTAGATGAACTTTGTGTTTGTGAGGTGACGGTGATGGGATTAAAAGTCATTTCTCTCTCTGCACAAAACAATAGGGTAGATTAACATCGGGTTCCACAAAATAACCTGGGTTTTATGGGTTGACCCGGGTTAACCCGGGTTGACCCATAAAACCCGGGACCCGGCCCTTTGACCGGGTCAATTCCCGAACCGGGTTTAATAACTTTGTGTATAATAGTTGAATATTTTTGGCCATTGTAGGGGGAGGTTACACGCGTTGCTCAAAAAGTTTAAGTTGCTCCCACTCGCTGGCATGTACCTTAAACGTGCCACCCACTCTTTTATTGAAATAATATTTTATATTTGTTAAAAAATATCAATTTTTTCAAAATCAACATGATTATAATTAAAAAAAACTTTAATGAAAATATAAAAATATCCTTTTACATTAATTTAATAATTTTATGATTTTAAAAGGTAACAAGATTATTTTACCATGCCTAGAATAATACAGAGGACTTAAACGCTTCTAAGAGCAATTTTATATCGTTGCTTTCAAAAATAGATAAATAATTTTATTATATAAAATATTAAAATCAATTTATTATTGATTAATTTGATAATAATATATGAATTATTATGAAAAGATCGTATTGCCTCAAAAAAAAAATTAATCGATTTTGTTTGTGGAAGTTAAAATTATTTTACTATGCATATTTATATTGAAATATGAGTATATGTAGAGTGAAGTATTAAACTCTTTTAATTTTTTTATATATATAATTATAATGATGGAAAGAATAAATATAAAAGAATAAATTTTTTTTAATAATAAAAACAATTTTAAATTGAATCTTTGTATTTTTAAAATAAAAAACATAGAAAAGCATGTCTTCTTTTTCTCCACCTCTTCTACTTTATATTACGATGTATTAACCAATGACTAGCGATCCTCGTCAAGCCAAAAAGAAAACTAGAGAGTGTGTCTTGTTAATATTGTTTTATCCCTAAACGCTGCTGTTTCGTGCTCCTTCATTTCATTTCACTCCTCCCGCTCAGTTCCATTCCCTTCTCCACCCTCCACCAGCACAAACAACCATGGAAGAAGAATTGCCGCCGCCGCAGTCAGATCTCCCAAGTCCAAACCCAGCCAGTTCCATTGACGCCACGCTCCAAAAAAAGCACCAAGCAATGCTAGACCGTCTCTCCAATCGCCACCAATCCCGCCAAAAAACCGCTACCACCTCCACCACCATTGATTCCACGGCCTCCTTCCTCTCCACTTTCACAGAATCCAAACGCTCAATCGAATCTCAACTCAACAACTCGCCTAACACACCAGATCCTACTCTCCTAAAATCTCACCTCGCTAATATCTCCTCCTCCATCTCCTCCCTCGAAAAACTCGTCGCCGAAAGCTCCTACTTTCTCCCTTCTTACGAACTCCGCTCCTCTCTCAAATGCATCGAGAATTTAAAACAATCTCTAGAGAATTTGAATTCTCAACTTCTCCCCAAGAAGAAATTCTCCTTCAAAAACAAATCCACTAGTAAACCAAATCCCGGTAATTCAAATACAAATCCAATCCCACCAAATCCATCTCACATACCTCAATCAATTCGCGATTCACCTGGAATTCGAAACAAAGAAAACCAAATTTTAAGCAAAAATTTCAAGAATTTTAAAGAGATTGGGGAGTTTACGCTATCGGATTTGGATTCATGTGAAGTGAGATTGATCGGCTGCATTAACGCATTATTTGTTAACAGATTGAGGAATTGTAGGGTTTATACGGGACCTGTGATTGGTTCAATTTTGTTAGAGGAAGTCGAGAACTGCGTGTTCGTGTTAGCATCGCATCAGATAAGGATACATAATGCGAAAAGTTGTGATTTTTATTTGAGAGTGAGGAGTAGACCGATAATTGAAGATTGTGGAGGTGTGAGGTTTGCGCCGTATTGTTTGAGGTATGTGGGCATTGAGGAGGATTTGACGAAAGCAGGGCTGGAAGAGGAGAAAGAAAATTGGGGAAATGTGGATGATTTCAAGTGGTTGAGAGCAGTGAAATCACCTAATTGGTCAGTTTTGGAGGAAAGTGAAAGGATTGGCTGTTTGGAGATTGAGGATTCGGGAAGCACTGAAGCTGAAATGGAGATTGAGGGGGTTTAGGGAGCGGAATTTCAATAGTTTGTTATGATAGTTCTGACTTCAGGTAATATGATTTTTTGGGATTTTGCTATGTATTCTTTGTGGGTTGATTGTATTTCAGATGCCAAGTGTTGTGGAATTTTGAATGAAAAGTGGGAAATGATGTTATGCTGCTATATTTGATTATTGTTGTCCCAATGATTTTGGATTTTGTTATTTGTTATCATGGATTTATGTGTTTTAGTTACTCTTGTTATTGGATTTTGAATCAAGAGTGGAAATGGTAGTGTTAGTAGCGCTTGTTTTTGTTGTTATGCACTGGATTCTTGGGTTTGGAGCTTTTACTTAATGAAGCTGTAAATGTTTGCTTGTACGTATTGATTGTTGCTTCTCATTTTTTTCTATTATAATTTGCTTCATGAATTAGGGCATATGTTAATTGTGATACTGTGAATAAGGTTTAGTGAAATTTGTAGGCAGGGTAGTGCATCATGGAACTTCTCTCTCCTGAATGCTTAATAATGGTTAGAAACTCCGGTCTGTTCAATTTACCATTGATACTCGTAAAGATCGCCTAACAGATGCTCATTTTTACCTTGGAGTCTATGTGGATTAGTGAGAGGGCCATAGACCTGAATAAATTTGGAGTAAAAACTTGTATAACATCATCCATAATAATTATAAGTTTTTTGAGAAGTTAATCGACAAAAGAGGCATGTCACAAATGCTTTAAAAAGAAGTTCATGGGTATCTATATATATTTAAAAATTTGCCGAACTGCTTCTAATACTGCTTTAGTGCTTTGGTGCTGAAGCACACCAGCAAAGAAACGAAAGACATCATGTCAGGAGTGGCAGCAAAAACTTTAGATCTATTGTTCTTGGAATCTTTACCCATTAGAAAGATCTTGGTGTGCCTCATCTTAAGGCTACCAGAATTAAACTTCCAAGGGGTGAAATTAAAAACGCTATTTGTATTGTTTTAGAACTATTTTCTTAATCCTTATTGATTGTTATGAAATTTGATGTTAGTCCTTTTTTATTTTGTTAATCCATCATGGCATCTTGTTAAATTGACCACTCCTAAACATAGTCGTAGTTACTAGTTTTCTGGTAGGTTTATAGTTTGTGATGGATATCATTTTGGTTTCTTCCATCATGGACTCGGTATCTCTTCTAATAACATCCCCCCATTTTTTTGCAATCCCCTAACCTACTTAAGGAGCTTTGCATTAACTGCATCCTGAGACAATGGAAAGCAGATTTGAGTCTTATTATGTGATTGGTAACAGGAGTAGCTATTATTGGACTTCTGATAAAGTGAATTTGTGGTTTGGTTTGCCCAATGCATGTCTAATGGCTTCTGTCAATCTAGTGGCTTAATAGACTGCCTTTCCTCCTATAGTGTTAAATAGTCCTCAACCTCTTGCTGCATTGCTGAAAATTTTCTGCCAGTTAAATGGAAGAGCTTGGCTTTGTGTCGCAAGTTTTATTTCCCTTCTGGCTGCAATGATTGTTCCCACTTCTACTCATTACAGTCTCTATTGCTACGTGGGGAATCTATTTGATGGTACCCTGTACTTCCATATTGCTGTTTCTTGTGTACTTTCTATTCTAGTTACTTCTGTATTCTACAAGTGGTTTTCTTCTGATACTGCTGCACTTATATAGATGAATTTATCTGCTGCCTTTTCAGTTAGTTCTGCTCTATGACAACAGTTGTTTATACAATTGCAGGCGGAGGGTTCATCTATTGAATATTATTGTTCTGTGACATGTTTTCTGGATTGTGGTCAAGTTTGCTGTTTAACATGGTCAGTTTCAAGGATCAGGTTGTTCTCTGGATGTTTAAATCCTTGAAATACCTGCTGAATGTGAGTTGCTGCCATGGCCTACTGGCTGTCCTCATAGTTTTCTGGTTGGATGCTGATATTTCGCTGGGTGAGTACCTGGTCTGACAAGTTATTATGGGATATATGCCTACTACAACATTATTGAAGCTAAAAAATTCAGTTTGTAAGCTAGTTCTCCATTGCTGTTGACTTGGATGTGTTCTGTGGATCGTTTCTATTCTTCTATTGATGCTACATCTTTTGCTGGCACCTTAATAATGCTTCCAAAACTCATTCCAATGATTGCTTGTAGTCCAATGATGATTCAAGTGTTGCTGTTTCTGCAGATGGGATTTACTTGCATGTACAGTGCTGTTGGGTGGGTCAACTTATACTTTTGTTGTTCTGTTGTTTTAGTACGAGTATTTGGTAGCACTTTTGTTTCTTTTTGCAAATTTTTTGTTAAACAAGGCTATGACATGGGATTTTCAGGGATGCTATGCTTGTAGTGGTTCATTTAGTTTTGTACTTTTGTTAATGAAATCCCACTTTTTGCTGTCTAAGAAAATCATAGACCAATCTTCTCTTTTTTTGTAGGCATGTTGATTTAGAAGTGTGAACTATCATCAATCATTATTTTTGAGATTTATTTTAAAGACATCATGGCTGTTCTTGAGCTCAGGTACCCTTCTGCTTATTTTTTCCATCATGGACTGGTGGCTATTGACTGTGGTTAATAAGCAGAAGCAGGTTAAATAATCATTACCTATATATTTTACAAGGACTAGTTGGGGGCCCTTTGACAACTATACCTGTTTTGACTTTATGCTTTGACTTAATTGCTGGCATTTGGCCTTATTGATGGGATCTTGCCAGTTTTACCATAACTATTCCAATTCCAATTTTTATTGTTACCTGAAGCCAAGTGCTTTCCAGAGTTCAATTAATTAATAGCTGATACGAATTTATTCTCAATACCCAATCAAAGATTCTTTTGAATCTTGAAATTGGTGTCTGATGAAAGTTGTTCGGTAAGGGTCTTGTCAAATTTTCTGTGATTTCTCTCCTGGCGTTGTCAAAATGTGATTGGCTTTTGGCAGCAGAAACCTACCTGCTCTGCAATTTCCACCATTCAGAAGTCTTCTATTTACTTCTATCCTGCATCTTTCGAAGGCATATCGGGAGACCTTTTTAGATTTTTCTACTTTCCAACAGTTTAATAGTTGTTATCTTGGACTGCGGTAATGACAAGACCAATATTTGTTCACTATCCCTATAATTAGCAAACCCATGATTGGCGTACTAATTTCTTAATAGCAGTTCATATGAATGTGGTACTGGTAGGTATCACTTTAAATGTCAGATTTTAGAAACACACTGCTTTCACATTTCAGGATTCCTGCGTGGGCCAAAACAAAGCAACTGCCATAATTGAATTTAAGTCACTAGAAAGTAGAGGTGTCATCCATAGTATATATCTTAGGATGCTTTAGTGATAGCTGAGTAGCTCACATTATCCGTTTTTAGTTTTCTTTTTTCTATATTCTATTCTCTTGCACCAACTCCTGTTATGTGATATTTAGTTCTGGGCATAAACATTTTCTTTTTCAAGCTTTGACTTGATTCTCTGGCTAGGTCCAATCTGGCTGTATGCTCGTGGATAGATCTTGATGATCCAATTCATTCAGTTCTCAACTACAACCATGTGACCTAGCTCTGCATGCATCGTTGTTTTAACCTGTTACTTGATTCTCGTATTCTATATCTAGGAACTAAGATATCCATGAGCAAGCCTGGATAATTCGATCCCCCTTCCTTCTTTTCTCTCTGTCTCTCTTGATCTTGTAGAGAGAACAAGTTTATTTTCAGGTTTTAAAGTTCGTTTCCAATGTAGTTGGATCATTTGTCTTGATCCCACTTCTGCATAGTGAATGGTGCAGTCTTGAGTGCCATGCAGAACGACAAGTATTCACAGGTTGATATCATTCTGAAGGTATGTTTTTTCTAGTAACTATTAATTGCAAGTATTTCTTTACAGACTTCAATTATTGAATTTATATCTTTTTGTTTTTTAATTTCCGAGAAACCTTCTAGCTGGTTTATGTAATTTCAGTTCTTCCTGCATATTTCTCTTAGGACTGCTATATGCTCTTAAAAACACATTGATTGTTTTTTGCTTAAATGCACAGTATGCTTGTCTTGATTTTTGGTAGTTTCCATTGCCTTGTTGGCATGCTCTGAAAACTTTATTACCACTAATTTATTGTTGTTGTTAGAAATAATATCCACTACTCAACGAAGATAGGCGCACAATGTTAATCCAATGATGAAAAAACCTACTTTTTGGTGAGCAGGGTATCGTGTTTTTTAATTAAATTAAGTGCATGATTAGCGGAACCTGTTTAAGTTTTTGGACACCCTAATGTTCAACGCTCAACAAGAGGTCCAATACACAGCTATGGAGGCCGGCATTCTCCCTCCCTTCCCTAAATGCTAAATCCCCATCCCACCCCTCCCAATATCTTAATCTAAGACCTTTTAATGAATATCTAAAGTCTTAATTGTTAGGACTTTTGTGCATCCTAATTTGACTTATTATGTCTTTCGTATCCTTGCATCATGTGCTAAGCTTACCAGCTAACTTTTAGATAGGGCTTATATACTCAAGTGGTAGACTAGGATGAATCCACTCAAGCATGTTGGACCTTGAGGTTTTTTTTTGTGTGATGGAGTCAAGCTGGTTAGGTGCAGGTTGGTTCATCTTTATCTCATCTCCTTTGTAGGAATTGGATCCAGGGACAGGGGTTTGAGAAATGGAATCTAAGAGCCTTCTCAAGAAAGATCACCTGCAAACTGTACATGTTTGTCAGTGCTTGTGTGCAAATTTTAGTCCTAGTTCAAATGCTATTTTGATTATGAGAAAAACAAAGGTAAAAACTAGTCTGATAATTGAAGGCCTGAAAGAAAACGTCGTTGATTCGCGTACATGATTGACATGATTTAGCTGCAGAGTGATTAAGTTTAGGGGTTGCCTGATAATTGCCATAAAAAAAGTTTGCCTATGTATTTTCCAAGAGTAAGAAAAATTTTAATCATTAACTTAATATTTGACTCTATCAATCAATCTTGAAACCTTCCAATTTAAATTCTTATTTAACTCAAAATTTAAATTAAATTATATAAAAATTGATTAAATATAACCTAGTTGATTTAATGAGTTAAAGGATAGTCTAGATAATCAGTAAAAATATAATATTGATTTAAAAATTTTTTCAAGACTATTTTTTTTTATATAAATATTGACTTGCCAATATTTTTTATTAACATTGGCATGACAACATTTTAGATTTAACTGGTTGACTTGCCAAGCTTGTCACTTGGGTCATGAATCCGAGTTGATTTAATAAGTTTGATTTTCCAAAACAATTTTTTTATTTAATTAAACAAGAGTAGAAATAGGCAATTGCAGTAAAACAACCAAATAATATATAAAAAAGTGATTATGATGAGTTGTAAAAAACATGATGCTAATACTAAAAAATATTTTTATTATCTCACATGAGAACAAAGCAATAATTAAATAAAATTTAATAATATAATATTTAAAATATATTCTTAATTGACTTAATAATTTTTAAAATAAAATACAATGTGTTTTAAATTAATTAATTTTTAAGAAATTGAATTAGTTTTTTGAAAAAAAATAAAAAAATAGACCATGCTTCTTAAAATAAAAAAATTGATGATCGAAGGCAAAAAAGAAGATAAAGGACTAGAATTGACACCATAGTTTTTTAAAAAAGAAAAGAGCAACCATTTTTTCTTTGTTCAATTTTAGTCCTCTCATTTTTAATCTCTTGAAAATAAAATCATTTTTTGTGAAATCGAGTATCAATATGATTTTAGGATATTTTTTAAGGCCATAATAACTATATATAAAAAAATCAAAACAAATCATTAATATTAAATTCTAATAAACACAATTTCAAATAATAAAATTAAAAAGAAAAAAAATTAACATATACTGAAAGGCCTTTACATTTTTACTCTAGCAATGAATAGTGAAATGCCAATACTTTGATCCTCAAAATTTTTGAGGACTTTTTTTTTTCAATTTCATATTCAAACATTGGGTTTATTGAGTACTGAATCTTATAATTTGTTTTGATTGTTTTATATGGAGTTATCTTAGTTTTATGACCCGAGTCATGAATTTTGTTGGCTAGCCGTGCTGAATAAGGTAATTTTTTAATTATTTTTTTCAATTTAATCCTTCAATATTGAATTTATTGATGATTGATTTCATAATTATTTTTATTTGGTTTCTATTGGGTTATCACGGTTTTATTACCCGAGTCGTGAGTTAGCCTGATTGACTTGTTTTTTTTTTGTTTTTTTAATTGATTTTTTCTTTAATTTTATCATTTAATATTGAGTTAATTGAAAATTGAGCTTCATAATTTATTTCTATTTACTTTTTATGAAATTATGCCGATCTCATGACTTATGTTTGACTGGTTAATCCAGGTTAACCCGATTTATTTTTTTAGTTGAGTTTTATTTTTAATTTTATTTTTTAATGTTAGATTTATTGAGAATTGAGTTTAATAATTTTTCTTGAAAATTGATTTTTATAGAGTTATTATTTTTTTTAGACCTGTCAAGTCAATTTCTAAATTTTTTTTTCTATTAAAAAATATATTAATAATACCCAAATATTATTTTATATCTGAAAACATTTTGATTTAAACCACATCATAATGCGAACAATGATATATAGTTTAATGACTAAAAGCAAATAAAAATAAGGGGAAAAAAAAACTGTTCCAATTCACTGTGTTTTCCATGACACCTTTAGTGTTTTTTAATAATAATAATTAATTGTCAGAATTGATTGGTGAAATCTAGGTAATTGGGCCACTCACGATTTCATATAGCGGGCCAAGATTCACCACTAGGCCCCAACAAAATCTGGACTGTGGATGAATAAGAACTTCTCTTTTGATAGGTGTACAAGGCACTTGCATGGCTCGGATGCCTTCATAGGAGATCCTAGTTGAATTGCTTTCAGCATGAATCGGATTACACGCACCTTCCTTCTTCGAATGTATCGATGGGTTGGAAAATTTCTGTTCATTTTCTTTTCTTTGTATGCGTTCTTAAGCAGGTTTTCACTTTCTTTTTCTTTCTAAAACAGAAACTCCCCCCCCCCCTCCCCCCTCCAAAAAAAAAAAGAAAAAGAAAGAAGCTAATGTCTACCTACTCTAAAATTTAAATGATGCTTGGTTGGTGAAGGTCGGTATTCTCCTCAAAATATCATAATATTGCACTCGTTAATCTAGCAAGATCAGAGATGAGAGAGAGAGAGAGAGAGCTAACACAGTAGGCCTCACTGTGTTAGCTCATATCATCAGAACAAAAACAAAGTCTAATTAAAAGATATTCAGTTCGCGAATCTAGTATTTTAAGCATATAAAATCCCACCTGACCTTAGGTCTGTTATACGGTACAGATACGTATTAAGGTTAACTGGATTTATAGATTAGGCTATGCATGCATGTTGCTTACATTCAAATTAGGGCTGATTTTTCTGCACACTAGTTGCTATATCTATTTTTTTTATATCTCTAATGTTTTTATTTATAAATTGCATATGTACTTATCAAGCAAAATTAATATATATATGAGAGATCCTATATATGTATGTAAAATAAAATTAAAGTCCAATTAAATATCATATGAGCAACCGGATTTCAAGGCTAGCTTTCCTTGCAAAACAGGAGGAACAGGTAGGAATGCTTTTAAGGTCGAATCATATATTATTTGGCAACTAAACGAGCAAAAGAAGACAAGTGCACGGATGATGCTTAGCATAAAATACTTTTGTTGACAGTTTAAAATACATTGCAATATTCCGGCATGCCATGCGCTTATGATTTCTCATCGAAGAGAATATGGCATTTGTATATCAACTGCTTGCATGATTAAGATGGATTACAGGGAGACGTAACTAGGGCTAGGAACCCAGAAGATGAGTCTCGCATAAATGTTTACATATGACTTTGTTTCTGGTGAACAAACATGTCGCTGATATTATTATATTGGCTCACCTGATTTTCCCTTTATGTGATTTTTTTTAAAATGAAATGGAGAATATTGTTTTTCATTACTAGTGGGTTATTCTTTGTTTAATCTGTTGTATTTGAATTTACGTACTATGTTTACTATCTTATCTTGGGTTCAGAGGTTGGTTTTGCATAGATAGAGCGTTCTGCTGGTTTTTTTTTTTTATTTCTTATTTTCAAAAGATTTTTTATTAGTTTCCCTTTAGTGTTCAAACATTTCCTGCTAATTCTTTGTTTCATAATTTCAAATTTGTGTTTGTTTGTATGCTTAATCTAACACGACGTTCGCTGATTATTTCTTACGAATTCTCTTAAGCTAAAGTATTCTTAGAGTCTCTGTTGTGTCTTGGGTGGAAAATTACTATAACAAGGTTAAAGAACATCTGCTAACTAATCAACAGTCATTTCCCACATGAAATAGACAATTCTTATGCAAAAAACTGATACTACACACACACACACCTTTAATGGATAGATTTTCTATTACAAATCGTACATTATGAAAAAAACCAATATGGGATGATCACACAACTACTAAGTTGTAAAGGCATATGCCCGAATCGATCCATAATTTGATGTCTGGGACTGTGCGTACTGGGGAAGGGGGTTGCCTTCCTTGCTCTCCCTTCGTTTATTACGGAACTCAACTAAGTAGGATTAACTCAACTCTTTTCCTACGAAAGGCATATGCCCGAATCGATCCATAATTTGATGTCATTTTTTCATGGTGTTCTCTGAACCTAATCTCCTTGTCAAAAGTTGATGGAAGCATACAATTAATCAGTCTATATGACTAGCTAAATGATTTTCCATGTATTCTATAAATTCTAGGTGATAATTAACATTATAATTAACCAAACTATCAGTCTCATTGTCTTTCACTTTCCTTAGCTGTATATGTGATGTCATTGTCTATTGAAGTTAAGCCAACAAATTAAGACATGGTAGTTGATGAGCTAAAAACAATGATAAAGCTAGCATCGTACAAAATTGCTTCATTAAAAATTTCCCTATAAACAAAAATATTCTTCAAATTAAAGGGTTTTTTTTGGATGATATATATTGCTTATCAATCAATTAATATATCATACTCCTAACCCATAGAGCTGGCCATAACGGTTGAGAAAACAGATCAGTAGATGGATGCTAAATGACAGTAATTAATACTAGCCAGGTGTAAATAAGAAGATTCGAGCAATTTTATTTGAATATTATAAATTCTATCATGTCAGGAGTTATATATTCTTAATTAATATAATTATATAACTCCTGACATGATAAATGACATATATAGTAACACATTTTGACGTGTAAATTATCATTGAAATGGTAAAGATGCGATGAAATTAGCACAGATTTCTCATACCCCACATGAATTGTTTTTGTTTTCTAGCAATTAGGGTTGTTAGGCCATGAATAATATAAAAGGGTTGAAGTTGGTGTTCGATGCATGCCCACAAATAGTATTCACGTGTACGTAATACAACTCTTTCTTATATATAAGCAGCTGCTTCTTCTGTCCTTTCTGCTTGTTTTTCTTTAATCAAGTGCATATTGATGCTTAAAGTAACTGTCATTGTCCATAGTAGAATAAATAACCTCATTAGTCCAAGCCAATTTATATTTCTTATCTCATTTATTTATGACTGGAGACAATTGAAACTCTTCAATTTGATCAATCTTTTTCTCTCTAACTAATACGGATGACTGTTCAAGTCTATAGGTTATCTAAGGAAGCCACATGTATTATTACCGATGGTGGCTTTTGATGAAACTGCAAGTGGCTCTTCCAGTCAATCTGCCTAGCTATATATCAAGCCAAATACCATGATTTGAGGATCTAGCTAGACGACCTCATCGAACCCAATTTATTTGAGCTACGAGTGGTTACTGTTTGTTATCCAGCACTTGATTTGATTCTATTTGTTGGAGTTCTAAGACAATATGTATCACGAGTCCATAATCTTTCAGAACTGTTTATATATTATCTCAAAGAGAATGCGTGGAAAGAAAGAAAGAATGGTGCTTGAACTGTTAAACAAAGACGATTTCTCTGAATCTCTCTCGACTATTCCAAGAACAATAAGGCACCCTTTATATTCTATAATTTTCTTATGCTAAGTGTGTATATATATATATATATATAGCAGGGCTGCTTTTCTTTTGCATGGAAATGGAGCAACGGCAAACCCTATACGTGGCATGGGGAAGCATAGAAAGTCCGAGTTTAGATGTATTGGGTAGAAACTTAACAGAGCAAGCAATTTAGTTGTTTAGCTGACACAACTATGATGTTTTATAAATCGTAATTAAAAATAATTACTAACTTTAGGTGACATCACTCACGTTCTAAATTCTATATGAAACCTGCTTCTTTAATTTCTATGTGAGGAGGGTGGTCCACCCGACAAGGAACCCTAGTTGAAGAAGCAATCTCCCTCCCCTCCCCTCTCTTTGTGAAAAAAACAATCTTTAACAAGCTTTCGTGAGGGAGGTGGCAATGGGGTGTCTTTAATTTTCTCTCTTAAAATCTAAGTAGATGGAGAATCTTTTTATTTCTTTTAGGAGTAATAAAATCCCTGCCGACAGTAATATATACGAGGCAAGTGAAGGAAAAAAGGAGAATCGAAAAGAAAATTTAATGAATTCTCACTTCTCGTCGTGTTGCTTTGACTCTATGTGGCCATTGATTTGATGCTTTTGTATATGTTTAGTCTTTTCTTTTTCAATTTATTTTAAGAGAACGTGTTTAGGTTAAAAGATATCGCTTAGTTATGTAGTAGTATTCTTATACAGATTTTTTTATTGTTTTTTGAGAAATTAATATTCAAACTTTAAAGAAACCTATATACGTATATATTTTTCTCTTATTGCCACTTAAAATTGTGATTGTAGACACACAGTAGTAGGAAACTTAATTAATTTATTCAATCATACACCGAGAGCAAAGAAAAACATATTTATTATATAATTAAAATGCTTTTAATTGTTTACTGCAGATTGGGAAGTTTTTGTGCCGAATTGTTTTCCATGAACATACTGATACCAACAAGATTATCCTTGATTTATCCAGGAAGAGACAGCCGAAGAGCCTGCGGGTGTATATACCGGTTATGTCGCATGAAACTACGTATTTCGAGGCCCTATATGTTCTTAGTTTTAAGCATTTTATTATGTTGTGTGTTATAAAAGGAAAGGCCGAGGAAGAAAAAAGGACGGAGGCATCGACAAATGCCATCGACGCATTCTTGTGATCAGGGTTAAACTTAAAGGAGAACGTCTTTTAGGTTTCAAAGATGGTGGAAATTCAGTGTTTGCTGCACCAACTTCTCCTCTAACCAGCTCCCTCAATGGTCAAATGGCTCATGTCCTTTTCATCATCACGTCCCTATCTCTCACGAGAGTAAGTTTTATGATGAAACCTAAGTATTTTGACAACCATTTATGCCTTCTGAACATTTGGTGATTAATTATGCTCCTTTTGAATCTGAATCAAAGGTTCTACAATACAATCCTGACACGATGCATTCTTAAATTCCAGCACGAGAAATAATTAATTAAACTCTGACTAATTACCAACCAAATTAAATCTCAAGAGTTCAAGACACAAATATAAAATACACCTGATCAATGTGTGAATATTGCGCTTATCTGCAATATTGACGCCTGCATGTTCATATTCTACAGTGTTTCTATTCCAAATCAAATGGAGATCAGTGTGATTATGCATGGAATCCCCCAAGTCCCCACTACAAAGTTTTAGAAAATTATCAAATGGAAGCGCATGTGGGGAGAAGGAGAGAGAGAGGTGGCCTATTAGCAATGTGGTTGGTTAGAGTGCAGAATCATCAAGCACAGGTGGAAAGAGACCTCATCATGTTTAAAGCTGGAACAAGATCCCACGGGAGCGCTCATCTCAAAATATTCAAGACAATGAAGGACAAGACTAGCTAATGATCATATGGCCTACGTTGCATCAGGCACTAAATAAAACCACTCAACTTGTCACCACCTTTATTAGGAAATGGCCACTTTTATTGGTTTCTTTTGTTACTTTGATTCACTCATTAATTATATATAAAAAAATGCTATACATATTCACTAATTTTGTGCTTAATTATATATACAGGGGACAGACATGATCAATAAGAGGTTTCAATGTCTTGGAAGAATGAAGCAAACGTATACATATGTATCCAATCAAACTAAACCTCGAAAAAAGGATACTCAAGCTTTCCTATGTATCGATTTGTTGGGAACAAGGTATAAAAATATATATGTTAGGTTTGCATTTTACCTTGTTCCGTTCACTTCAAGTAAACTAGACTTAAATCACGTTCTCCTTCTCACAGCGTGCTTCCTGAACTTTCCTTGAGTGAACTTCGAGCTGGCTTGTCTTTTGCTTTTCAAGAAATTTAATTTTTTTTTAATTTTTTTAATATGCTAATGTAAAAAATAAATTAAAAAAATTACTTTAATATATTTCAAAATAAAAAATATTTTAAAAAACAACTATTAACATAACTAAACACTATCTTTATAAGATTTGCTGAAGTTGGATATGATAAAATTAAATAAATAAATCGTCATTATATAAAAATACTATATGTAATGTTTGCTTTATATTTATGCGAGATCAGGTAAACATAACGTCTGATACTTTTTTTCATATATATATTTTAAGAAGATCGATAAAAGAAGACGAAAAACAACACAAACGTGTTTTATGTACATTGAACTTTGAATTTCATAACTTACATAAATTGTCAAACTTTTTTTTTAGTTGTAATGATTATGAATTTTGAGATAAAGCTGTAACTAGTAGCTGTAGTTTATAGAATCTAAGTAGCTAGAGCTTGGGTTCAAAAAAATTTGATCTCTCGTAATTTTACTTATAATGTGAAAATGACCGCACCCTCATTCCCCCAGAATGAGGGGGCGGCAGGCTAATTGGGTACTTAAAAACTAAGCTGAGAATGTGAAAGGTGGCCAGAAATCTCAGAAACTGACGAGACCCATCTTCATATACTGTGATCAACAGTTTCATCTATAATAATGATAATAAAAATATATACGTAAACAAAATTTATATTATGAGATATTGCCATGCACTGGGTGACGAAACAGGCTGATTTGTTGCGTGCTGGCATGGACTGCATTCCTATACTCTGACCATCGACACCATGCCATCTGCTCCTTGATGCTGACCTTTTTCTTAATTTTAATCTGTTTTTTACTCTAAAAAAAAGTAAGGTCTTTCTCGTTTAATCATTTAATGGATATCAAAATTGGCCTCACCACTTCTTGCCCATGCTTGCCAAATCCTGGCCATTTTAGGTTTAGAATTTATTTGGAACGCCCCATGTTATATTTATGTCGGGATCGAGAATTAGATATCTTTGTAAACAAAGCTAGTTGGATGCACAAGAAATACATTCCATACATAATGAGAATGTCACATAACTTTAATTTCATGCATTTTAGACATTAATTAGTCTCTAATTATGTGACGAATTAGACAGGCTTCATCTCCGGACACGCTAATTACAATTTTATATCTATTAAAGTTACTTCATTTCTTCGTTTTTAATTAACCCTACAAATTTATCAATATTCTACTCACTCTCCCAATAGTTTAAATTAGTCCATTGCAATCCTCGTAGTGTTACAAGAAGTTTCCATATTACTCATCATTGTTAAGTAGCTCAAAGCAAACCCTTTTTCGTAATTTTCTTTTATTAAACTTTCTATAATAAAATCTTGGAATCTTCAAGTCATCTTTTTATTCACTACCACTTCACTTGGAATATATGGATGAAACTGCTTTCTAATCGGGGTTTTTACAATGTTTTTCCAAAATCTGTTGGCGATATATGCAACCAATGGTCTTCCATGGTTAAAGGCAAGTAGTAGAATCTCTCATGACAACTTTTTTTCTCATGTGTTGTTTGAAATCTTTAGCTCTACCGGAATGATGTTATTTTTAATGACGCTGCACTAACCTCCAAATCTGTTTCTCCATGGTGCGCCTAAGTATTGCTTTATGGCTGATCATACTTGATTCCAGCTTTTTGGAGCTTAATATAGAATATATTCAGTAGGGAGGAGTTGGTTTCTTATGTTTTTTTTGTTCCCCTTAATTATTGCGCTCCCCTGTTTCATGCATCAGTTTTTGTGCTTTCCTTTTCTCTGTTTCCTTTCCTCTGCTTATTCATCTAATGCAAGTTAGACTATTATCTTTGTAATCATTTTTTTTAATAAAACTTTCGACTATTACAAAAAAATAATAATTTTGTACATCTAAAATATAGAGGAAAAAAAGTTTTAAAACCTAAATAGATAAAAACACTTAAAAAAATAATTTATAAAGCGGGATTTCATTAGCTATTAATTGGTCAAGGATAATTCAAAATTTTTAAAAATTTAAAGGTAGCATTGGAATTATTTTATTTTATTTTATAAAAGATGAGATAATTTTATTAGGCTGGTCATCTAGTAGATGAAAAGCAAGCAAAGAAAATAGACCATACAGTAAAGGGATTAAATAAAATAAAGTAACAAGACTAGAAGTTACTTACTGGCTCGTATTACCCCAAGAAAGAATAGACTCTTTACTCCTTAACATATCCATACCAGTGTAGCTGAACCTATTATTATAGGAACGAATCCAACATGCTGTTTTGTAAAAGAATAGGCAAAGACATAATCCCAGTCCGGGTTGATATCCTCAAATAAGACTTTGTTCCTAGTTTGCTCAATGAGCCAGACTATTCCATACAAGAATCCTTGCCACACCTTTTGCTGAAATTTACCATAAACCAAGCCTTGTCGTTAGTGAAATAAATTGTCCAAGGATTTAGGGATACATCGCAAAAGACCCCACTATTTAGCTATTCTATTCTAGAAATCCCAAGACATTGAGCATTAAAATAAGATAAAATTATGAAAGGAACATAAATCTTCTTGTATCGATAACATATTCCTTTTAGCTAAGAAGAAGCAAGTACATAACCTATTATGCAATGCTAATCACAACAACATCTCATTTTTTGATGGTAAGACACTCTTTCAAATGACTGCAGTATATAGTTTTAATTTAGGATACATAAGTCGGTCTAAAATGATAGAGCACGACTTTGACTAACTAAGAGCCTTTGCTATCTAAAATCTAGATTGTGTAATCTTCTTTATATTTATACAGATGAATGTGTTTAAGGGTCTCTATTAAACTATCAAAATGACCCAAATTAAAGCTTCTAATTAATATCTCAGTTCCATTAAAAATTCCACCGCTAGTAATCATCATCCAAAAACCCCTTGTTATTAACAACATTAATCATCATCTATAAAGCTTAAACAAAGGTTTGTCACAAACCCAAACATCATCCCAAAATCAAACAAAAACATCATTTCTTACTTGAAATATGTTGTTACCTTTCAGAGCAATAGAAATCACCAGAGTTAATGGTTGAGTAAATACATGATCAAATGGAGGAAAGACACTTACAAAACAAAGGCAAACCATCATTAAATCTTGGTTTGTACTTTACATTGATAAATCTTCATGACCTTCATGGTTTATTAATCCCAATATCCATGATTTCTTATAAAAAATTAAAATTGACACCATCCAGATCTGGAGCTTTTGAACCATGATAACTGAAACTAGCTTTTTAAAGTTATTCCATAGTAACTTCTTTTTCTAACCAAGCCACCAAATATGCACTCATCTTCTTAAAACCATTAGAACCCATTGTATGTTTGGATATAAATGATTGAGAGAACAACTTAGAGAATAAAGAATTAGCTCATTCTTTTGTTTCATAAGATAGCCAAAATATTTTCCCATCTAAGGTAATTTGGTGTAATAAATCTCTACTCCTTCGAAGATATGCTAAAATGTAAAAAAACAATCTAGTGCTACAATCACCAAGCTTCATCTAAGATAATCTAGCTTTTTGCCTCCAAACGAATTCCACATTCCTTCACTTGCCATCGTCTTAAACCAAGGATACTTAGGGCCACTATACCTCATCTTCAGTAAGTTTTATAGATTATGTTTGGCTCTAACTGTTTAATAGAAAACTCCAAATCCTTCAAATGCTTTTTCTATTTTCTAAAAGATTGTTTGTTCCAAATCCTCAATTTTCCTTTAAGGGCATTGATCTTTTTAATAATCTTAATGCAATGAGGTATCATATCATCAACCTTATTCCAAAACTCAGCTAGAGTATAAGTGAAATTTAAATGAGAAAACCAGCAATCTAAACATTTGAAAAGCTTTCATCCTCAATTTAAAAACTAATTCAACCAACAATCTAAACCTTTTGTTTTCTCAAGACATTATACGTCAAAGTCCTGAATAACAACAACTAATTCAACTCACCAATAAATGATCAAAGACAAAGATCTATATCCATACCAGAATTATTAAGACTAGGTATGATCATAGATAAAAATATGAACTCCGGCCTTATTCATATTTTAAGTGACAAGTTGTAAACTGTGAGTATAACTGACCAATAAGAAGATGGTGCAACAAATGACCTGAATGGATTGAATTCATATGTATATAACCTAACACGTATGTTCTGTGGTTTCATTGAAAACTAAGGATGCACCCTATTAAACTGCTATCAGGCTTCACCATCAGAAGGGTATACCATGACTCTATCCACTGCATCATGTGAATGATGTCATGTTATATGCTCAACTATCTTTAGAGACATGAATAACATTTGCAGTCTAGGAGTGACTGAGAAATATCTCATTTTTATATATACAATAAGAGTCCTTCCCTGCTAGTTCTAGGTTTAAACCGAGTATGCGCACAAGTTTTACACTCGGTTAAATCTGTATTTTCAAGGTAATATAACATGCATGCAGAAATTTGGACATATATGAATTTTTTGGTTTCTTAAGTCAAGGGGTTTCATTATTGATTTAGCAGCACAAAAGTTCTTTTTAAACTTATTCCTTTCAGGTAAAATGCTTCTCATCTATTTGATAATTCTATCGTAGCTAGCATCACTTAGTTCATGAACTAACTTGATGGTGAACATCTATGTAATGAGCGATACTTTACTATAATTTGTGTACCCATCCTATAATGGTGCGTCAGAATCTTTTAAAAGTTTAAAAAACCTGGTTGTATATGTATTTGGTTTTTCATCACATGTATACTCCTGATTCATTCTCACTGCATCTATGATCATACTCCTATAATAATTACTATAATTATCTACAACTCCATGCACGTTACTAGAACTAGAAGTTGACCCAACCATCCTTTTTACCATGATCTTGTAAGGAACATACGGTTCTTCGTGTGTCATCCAACATAAGTATTTTTCCATGAATCTCTTTTATAGAAGATGCATCTTAACAACATTTGGATTAAGAAACTTTTTATTTTTATATCTCTTACATGGACATCTAATATCATCTCCACTGATATTTTTTAGATTAGATAATGCATAATTAATAAAACTCTCAATCCTATTACAATAATTCATCTTGTGCAAACCTTCAGGTGAGGCTCGATACATCTAAGAACGATCATTCATTACTTATATAAAATCTATATAAAATATTGATGACAACATGTTTTAACTAATAATGTTAATTAAACAAATTATCGATATTCAGTTAATTAGCTATCATTGGTTGAATTCAAAATTATTGAATCTATTTTAATAGTAACCTTTAATAACTATCAATTTTCTCCAAAAAATTCAAATTTGTCCAAATTTACTTAAACTTTCAATTTAACAATAAAATTGACAAAATATGAAACGTACCCATTAAATAACCTATTATTTATTTCATTATAAAACATCTAAGTTGCAAAACCAAACTCAGTTTCATCAAATGACAAACAAATATATTTTTTTAAAATCTCAAACAAACTCTAACATGTACAAATCATACATTCATACAACAAATTTCTTTAGGAAAAAGCTATAAAGCAAGTAAACACACAAACAAACTATATATTCTATATAAAAATGCTAAAAAATTAACATAAAAGAATGATTCACAACAAAAAATAGGTAGCTTTACTTATTTGATGTGGTGAATCTTAAAAAAAAATTGAACCAGAACAAAGATACTGACAAACTGATTGTTGTTGTGACTGAATTTGTGATAATGAGAGCTTGATTTGTGATAAAATAAAGGGGGAAGGGGTGATGTTTTGTGCAGGAAAAAAAAGGAAGAATAAGAAGAAATGAGGGAGGGGGGAGGGTATCTAACATGCATGTTATAATTTAAATATTACTGACGGATTCACCAACGAATATTAGCAATAGTTATATTTCATCGGTAATTTCATCTGTAATGCTAACACATCATATTTTCCGATGGAAATAACGAGGGAATACCTCCCCCATTTTTTTCACTTCTTGATTTTCATTTGTAATCCCCTCAGTATTCACCAACATAAAAAAACAATGTCATTTTCGTCGGTAAGTATCACCGTATTTTATTGACGGTATTTTTTTTCATTAGTATTTCCATTTATATTTGATAATTTCTTGGTAATGAGAGGGTTTCGGTGGTTTATGGACTTGATGTGGTAGCTTGGGTGGGAGAGACAGTGGTTCGGGTTAACTGCTGATGGTGGCTCGGGTGGAAAACATTGTTTAGGGTGGCTTGGGAATGGCAGCTGTATTATCGTATTTGGGCTTGGCAATTACCGAGCTATCACTAAAAAATGGGTAGCATATATTGAAACTTTTAAATTATAAAAATAGAAGTGAGATATTGATAAATATACGGGGAAAAAAGGAAATTTACCCTTGTCATTTCTTTCATGTTCATATAATATTTGTAGAAATATATGTGAATGGAAATTTCCCAATGTTTTTTTAAGACCATTCTTGTCCCGCAGTAGATGTCTGCTCGAAGATGTTTCTGCTATAATGAGGCTAGAGCTAGACCAATTTCGAATGGCGTGTTTGGAATCCAAAAACAGACTGCTCGACCACGAGCTGTCTTGATTATTGAACCATCTTTTGTTTTGTTGGCTGCTCAAAATTTAATGGCCAATCGATTAATTAACTACCTGGAGACTAGAGTGGGGGAGACAGAGAGGGCACATTTGACATTTCAAGAAGAAAAAGGTCATTGTTGTTTTGCTTAGCAAATGGGAAGCTACCACATCAGCCTATCAAGAAACATGGAACGGATATAAATAGCAAGCCTGCAGTTAATGGTTGGATCAAAGGGAGGCAGATAAATCTTAAGGGGAAAAACATAAGATACACTGTCTAAAAGAAAATGGGAAGATCTCCTTGTTGTGACGAGAGTGGCCTCAAGAAAGGTCCCTGGACCCCTGAGGAAGATCAAAAACTCGTCAAATATATCCAAAAGCATGGCCATGGAAGCTGGAGAGCCCTCCCTAAACTTGCTGGTATATATCTGTCTATCTATCTTTCTGTACGGAGCACAGCTCCATCTCTATCTCTCTCTGGCTCTAACAAGCAGTATATTTTTGCAGGTCTTAACAGATGTGGAAAAAGTTGCAGGTTAAGGTGGACAAACTATTTAAGGCCAGATATCAAGCGAGGAAAATTTTCCCAAGAAGAAGAACAAACAATTCTAAATCTCCATTCCATCCTTGGCAACAAGTAACCAGTCCACCAATCATCTTTTTTGTTGCATCTTAATTACTGAATTATTCATGTTATACTTACGTCCATTTTCTTTTTGTCTTGCTTGCTGTTTTACAAGATGGTCAGCAATTGCTGGCCACCTACCGGGGCGGACCGATAATGAAATCAAGAATTTCTGGAACACCCACCTGAAGAAAAAACTCATTCAAATGGGTTTTGATCCTATGACTCACCGGCCTCGAACTGATATATTCTCAAGCTTACCTCATCTTATAGCCCTAGCTAACCTGAAGGAACTCATAGATCATCATTCATTGGAAGAACATGCTCTCAGACTGCAAACAGAAGCTGCACAAATGGCAAAACTTCAATATTTGCAGTATCTCCTTCAACCTCAGCCTCCTGCAGCTTCTAATAATGCAACAAGCTCAAACAACCTAAACAATATCAGTGCTATTGGTGAAATGGAAGCTTTTAATCTCTTGAATTCACTTGCTTCATTCAAGGATAGCCCAGTGTCAAGTTTATCCCAGTTTGATTTATCAGCTTCCTCTCTTCAAGGGATCAATGATTTAATGCCCTTCTCTCATTTGCCTGACTTACAAATCCCTTGCAACTATCAAACACCACCAAACAAGGACGTGTTTGATCAAGCTCCTGAATTGACAGTGTTTAGTCAAGGAGAGAACTCACCCAATTCTCCATGGCAGCTTCCTTCATCTTCAACTCCATCTCCTCCTTCAGTATTTCCACTTGTACCACAGAATAGTGGCATGGTCAACAACTTGGGAGATGCCTCTAGCACTTCAAGCTACGTAGGAGAAGCTCCTTCAGTTTGGCATGACATCCTTGAAAATCCTTTGTTTCATGATATTGCTTAGCTTAATTTTTCATGTGTGTGAAAGGTTTGGAGTTTCACCACCACTTCACTGTATAATACCACAACATATATACTGTTTATAACTCCATGTATAATCTATACACACAATAGCACATTGCACTACTCATCATGGTAGATAGATTTGCATGCATGTTTTTGAATGTAAGTTGGAACAGTTTTTCATCATGGAGTGTTACCAACTATAATTATATGCAATTAAGGGACTGATTTTATTGAAAGATCTCATCTGACTTATAATTGCCATTGTTTTCATTGAAGAACTTTCTAGCTATAGCTTTCACAAGGTAGTTAACATACAGGAATAATGTTGCATGAATGACCAGTGATCTTCATGGCAGGTAGGTTATGAAAATTATTTCATGCATCTGTACTACTGATTAAAGACTAATTAAATTACTTAAAACGTTATATTCTACTTTCCTTTTTTCTTATCAAACAGGGAATATGTTTTTCTTTGTCTTGAAACGTGTTGACATATCTATTATGTATCATACAATTGCCTTGAAGTTGCATAGAACTTTTCATTTTTTTAAAAAACATCTTGGAATCTTAGAAGAAGCACGCACCTGCAATTAATTTTATATAAATAAAACACATCGAACCAAAATTTTCAACTCTCCATTTCTCATCTTTGTGTGGGGTCTTTTGTAAGCAATTGACAGAAGCATGAAGAAAATAACAAAAAACCTACAAAATAAGTAATTTTATAAACTAGGTCCAGTACTCCAATAATTTGTTGAGCTTTACTGATCAGAAGTTGTGATGTTCATGCATATATAAGAAAGGGTTTTTTTGCCTCCAGTTTCTTTGGTAATTAATGTCTCTTAAATTTACTCTTGACTATATTAAAACAAATTAAGTAATTGACCAAACTATAGAATATGCCCTAGCCAACCACTCTAAAGAAAGTGGATCCAAACTCCATGTCGATCACTATCTTGTTGTGCTTTAAAATGGCATACACGCCCACACACATAAATTATAGCCGTGGGAGATACTGCGAGATATTTCGTGGTTTTAAAAATTTTCTAGAGAGAGAGAGAGAGATGACCAAAACTTCTATGTCAAAAAAGTGACGTGAAAGGATCCTTCAATGATGAGGGACCCCAGGTAGTTAGGAAACTTAAAAAGCTAGAATTTTGTGACCAGTAATAACATTCGACTGATTGGTTCTACGACTAATATAACCCAGGAATGCATGAATTTTTTCAGCTTTCAAAATCTTGCCTGGATAGCATCACCGTAATGCTTGTTGCTTGCCTTTGTTACAGAGTTAAAAGTCAAGTTTTCCTTGTCTGGAGGTAAGTATTGACACCACTAGAAAATTAAAAAACGTGGATGGAATATTTTATTCGCGACGAAACACTATTCCATTGTTCTTATATCTTTGATGGATTTATTAATAGAAACATGTATTTTGGACAAAGTTTTATTAGAGATTTACTATATTTTAGCATCTTTATCGGTGTTACAAATTCCTGACTGAAAGAACGATAGAATATTAGTGCCAAAGAAATAAAATGCACCAATTATCTTATGTTGGTAAATAACTAATGAAATAGCCCATCAGTACAATTTAAATATTGCCGACAGATTTAATAATGAAATTGACAATAAAATGTCCTCGTTAACTTCATAAGAGATTCTAAAACTTTTTAATCATTCTGTAACTTTACGATGAAAAAACACTTTTATTATCTATGAAATCATTGATTGAATTATTTTATCCATAGGTGATTCCATTATAAAATTAGTATTTTTTTTTTGTTTTAGTTATGTAGTTGTTAAATTAAAAACAAAAAAATATAATAAAATCAAACACTATCAATTTTATTGAACATCAAAATTTTATTAATTTCAATATTCATTACAATGTTAATTTTACAACAATAAACACATCGTTACACAGATGAATTGGAGGTGGTGATGGGGGGTCCTGAACCAAAAGGACCAGAATAAGGAGTTGGATAATGTGTAGTCATATATTCCACCACTTTCTCCAAATTCTGCCTATTTTCTTCTTCTAATATGGCTTTCATTTTTTTTTCTAATTTGACTACTCGCTCCTCGACCTGGTCTAGGATCCTCCATTTAAATTCTAGCATCGACTGACTTGGGTCGAACTGTTGTGTGCCTAGAGTTGAAGCAATACGACCCGACCTCGTTTCTTTAGTTAATGTCATAGGCATCCCATATATAAACCAGATTCATATCGGGTCCATCAGTTTCTCAAGCCTCCAGCCACAAATGAGGAACATAAGAAGGATGAGTAGAAGTGTCTTCTCCATGTTTTTCAAACATTATAGCATTATATGTTTTCTATAAAATAAATCAATTATATTTAAAAAAAAATCTAAAAATTACAAGAATTCTAAAATAAGACTTACAATGAATGCCTTAGCTTTGCTATCTATAAACTTCACCTTTTCCCATTTATCTGTTTTCTTTATATAACCCCATCGAAGTACACTAGCTCCCAAATTGTTGTTCCTACAAAATAAATAAGTTGTAAAAAAGCATAACAAATAAACATCATATTAAAAAACAATAATTTGAAACTTTTATCAGGCTCTTTGCATGATGGAGAAATGAGTGAGATCTACAGGTGTGCTTTTTCACCGAACCATGTGTTTCTTTGTTTCGGTTATGTGACCCGAATTGTGATCGCCTTCAAAATTCTTCTGATGCCACAAACTCTTGAAGCTTCTCTAAGTTATCCTCTGTGACATGACTTGGTCTACACTTCTTCTAGAAATCGATGTCATTAGAGCCGACCTGGGTTTTTTTTTTGTATATTTATGGGTATCATACCACAAATTACACAACTTGGTATAAAAATATTTGTTAAATATACATAAGACTTTAGAAATTTTAGATTACAATTTCATATATAAAATTTGTTAATTGTTTAATACTTACCTAATTGCACTATGGTTTTCCCGCACTTTCCTTACCACACTCTCGTTTTCACTTTCCTAAGAAAATTTTACTTGTATTGTCAATTTATACATTATTATTGGAAAATCCGTCATCGTGCATTATAGCACTTATAATTCATTTCATACATAAGTTCACAAATATGAAGGTGAAATTCAACAGTTTATCCAATTGTAATAAAATTTCTGCAGAGTTTTTCTCATACAGGGATCCATTTAAAATTTCATCTCGCTAAGTTCTTGCATATAATCAACACAACACAACATAAACATCCATAACAACACAAGTAGCTTCAAGCCTAACACTAATAAATTTATTCTTGTACCCACTTAGAGATTGTACATAAGTGATTTAGAATAACTTCAATAATTTTATTGCTCGAAGTTAATGAGTCTCGATCGGTATCATGTTCATTAGGTACCTCTTTATGATCGATACATAAATTAACAGGACGATCATTGACATCACTGACACTCATGCTAGCTGAACCTGCAACAGCTCTCTTCAAACTTTTTCTCAACATCTTCAAACATTATAAAAGTTAATTCTCTGTTTCAATGTGATAAATCTATATTTTATAGTTGAATAATGGAGTACACGTCCCAAAACAACCATATACATTTTAATAATGCACTTTCTAAGTCTAACAAGTTATTTCAATTATTCAATACTTTACTTTGTACTACTACTATTATTAATTTATTACCATTATTGCTACTATTTTATTATGATACAGGGCTTAATCACTTAGTATAGCAATTATGTTTAGGTTTCTAGGACAATTTTTTTATTCAATAAAATAGAAACCAAATCTTTTATTTATTGTTGAACATCAAGTAAATGTTGTTAGATATTTTCATAATCATTTATCTTGTTGTTGACCATCATTATCTTTGTTTACAATTATGTTTACGTAATTTATCATATTTATTGAAAAAATATACATGCAAAGTACAACACTAAGTCAATGAATTCCAAAAATTAAATTACATTAATTTTCAAAAAAACTACATACACAATAAAAAAAAAATCAAAATAAATATTAAAATTATGGAACCATAATTAAATTTTAATGCGGGGACTTAATCATAGAACCATAATTAAATTTAATCGATGGAAATATATGGATAGCTGATGCAAAATATAGGATCAGTAGCAGGATCAATGTGGGGACTTTGTTGCCGTCAGAAGAGATATACATGGATTATTGCTGTACGTTGTGGCCATATAAGTGGTTGGATTCAAGCAAGTTTCTTCTTACATATAATAAGTTTTCTGAAGATATAAGGAGACACAATGCCTCATAATCAAACGGCAAGTGATGTGTTGTCGGAGTATTGCAATGTCGACTGTCTTGATCAAGTTGAGACCAGTCTTTCCAACGTAGTAGGTTGAAACAGATCATGAATTCATGGACACCATGCATTAACAAGCACTGTTTATTTTGTTAATCTGTGCACTTCTGCCGCGCAGATTTTGTGGGTCAACTGCTAGGTTACCATTCTTTTGTATCTTCTTCCAAACAAAGGTTCAACGAAAGTTCTATCATGACTTCTCATGGCTCTAAATCGTTCTGATGGATAGGTTGATCTAATCCAAGAAAAAAAGATTTAACGGAAGAGTAAAGTAATAGTAACCTAAAGGATTAGTAAAACAATGACTAAATAGCAAATTAAAATAATGCTGCAGCTAGCAACCGTCTCTCAAGTTGAAGATGGTTAATCTAAAGGAATACTAATGAATTTCCAAAGTGAGTAGGTGGGATTTCTTCCTTTTCCAACAAGGGATTGACTGTAACGAATGCTGTACATGCAGAACAGTTAAATTGATCGCAAGTCGTTTTGAGTATGCTAAATTTCGAGCTGCCGTGGAAAAGATTAATGGAAACTGATTGAAGTCAATGTGTATGTGAGAATTCATGAACATATGCTGTAGATAATATTAGTTTATTGGTTCACAAAAGTCATAACTAAAAATCAATCTAAGAGTTTTACCACCTAGCAGCTCCTTCTACTTCTACATATAATGACGTCCGATCAGCACTTCTTTAAGAAATTACCATGGCATCTTCGGTTTGTAGTTGGTAATGTAAGATGAAATTAAGAACAATATATATATATATATATGGTGATATATAGGTTACTCTTATAATTAAATATACATATACGGTCAAATGCAAAATATAATACCAGCTTGAATTTTATTTTTTTTAGATAAACAATCTCGATTTTGAAAAATTTTGGACCATTTGGCCCTACTAGTAGCTAAGTACGTACATGTAAATCTCGAATAAAAATTCGCAGATGTACGTGGTCAAAACTTTGAATTAATTGTTTGCTAATGGATGATGCTTGAATAGGAGATGCCTTGGTGTGCACGATTTGCCGCGTGGCTAGGCTATATATATATATATATATATATATATATATAACAAAAATTAATGTTTAGGTGTTGAAATGAGCTAAAAATAATATAAAAAATCAATCATGAAAAATTTATAATTCTAATAATAAGGCTAGAGCTCACCTAGAATGTCTTATCAAATTCACAATTTAGATAAAGTGATTCAAATAACTTAATAATAAAAATACAGAAAATTATAAAAAAAATTTAAAAAAACAAATAAACAAATTTGTGTTAACTTTTCAATCTCATAATTCAAGTCATTAGACCCAAAGCACTTAATATAAAAAAATTATAAAATTCAATTCTCAATCAATTAAATATTAAATGATGAAATTAAAAAAAAAATTCAGTTATACAAAAGCATTTTAAAACATCAAAATTGAACAATGGAATAAATTTTTTATTTAATTGAAAGGTGGAATTGGAAAGAAAAATCAACTTCGTAAAAAGACCCTAAAAATATCAAAAGAATGAGGATCAAAATTAAAAAAAAAAAAATAAAAACAGTGATTTGATGGAAGGGTGAAATTGAAAACAATAATAATTTTTACAAAAAGGACAAGAAAAAAAATAGACATCAAAACAATTAGAACCAAATTGAAAAATATAATACCATCAATTTGAATTGAAGAATAAAATTAAAAACCAATAAAACTTTTACAAAAGAGTTAAGGAAAAAAAATGAGAAATCAAAAGCATGAGGAAAAAATAGGAGAATATAATATATTGGTAAATTTGGATTGAATTATGAAATTGAAAACAAATAGAACTTCTTTAAAAGAGTCAAGCTAAAAATTAGAAATACTAATTAAAAAAAATAGTCAATTTGTACTTTTCAGGGGAGGAGAGAGAGAAAAAATAATAAAAAAAGCTCGTCGGTGACAAATCAGACCACTAACAAAAACACGCGACACCAATAGAAAGAAAAGACGATGACGCTTTTAACAACATGGTGAGGATATTATTGGACGCCAGGAGGTGTCGCACGCGCTCTCGGGTGATGTACGTGCACAACCATCTTTTTGTTTTTTGTTTTTTGTTTTTTTATTTAGTCAAATACCGAATTGCCCTTCAACTAACTTTATATTTACAAAAAAAAAAACTATTGTTAAAACGAAGAAAAAAAACCCCTAACCTTAGGTTTAATTTTTTAAAATGGTATTTTTATAGTTTCATTATACATTTTAATCATTTATTTTTTTATTTGTTTAAATACCAAATTATCCCTTAATTTCGATTATAATAACAAAAAATCATTTTGAAAATATAAAAATATATCTTTACACCAAGTTTAGATTTTTTACTTCCAATAATATTTAGATCGTGTAATTAATATGGAGAAGAATTTATTTATTCCCAGTCAACTAAAAAATAATAAATGAACTATATAAAACAAACTTCTATTTCTCTTTAAAACTAGTGTTAAGTTTTTTAAATGAAAAAAAAAAAATTCCCGGTGTACAGTATAAATGTCTCTACAAAAGGCTGATCGGTTGTTTTTAATTAATTAATTAATGTGGAGGAGAGAGTTCTAAATGACAGGGTGACGCGATGAAGCCTTAGCGGCGTTGTGAAGCAATTAATGGAGGTTTTTGTTACTAGCAAGCTGCGGTCCTGTAGCTGTGGGGGAGGAGGAGCTGGGTCAGAAGGGGGTACGCGTGGATGGAGGAGCTCCTTTAATTTTTGGCAATTTGGCAGTGTGTTGGACTTTGAGCTGTTTACTATTTTACCAATCTGAAGTTGTTTCCTCCATGGTTGCCGCCAGCTATTGTTTTTTGTTTCTTGTGGTGGTGGAGGTGGAGGTGCATCTTGTTTTTGTCGGTGTAGAGAAAAAGGTCTTTTTTTTTTTTTTTTTAATTAATGTAGATGTGATTAATTTTTGTGTATTTTAATTAATTTTATAAACTTTAAAATTAATAATTATATAAATTTTTAGTGATTTGAAAAAAATTAAATTCATAATTATTAAAAAAAAAATTCAAAATCTGATTAATTAAACTATTTTTATATTAAAAAATCCATCTTACTAAGAGTTGTTAAAAATAATTTAAAAAATAATCGATATGCTAAACAGGTGCCTATAGTCCTATACTAGTGAGTTTCTCTCTATTTCTTTTCCTTCTTCTCTCCTGTAATGTTATAATCATTTATTATTTTTACAAGGTGCAATATAATATTATAATTATAATAAATATATATTAAAAATTAAAGAATAGTTATTAAGAAATTAAAGAAAATATTCTTTTGTTATTTATTGAGTAAATCTTAGTTAATAAGTGATTATCAGATAATAAGGTTTGTTTTATAGGATTTATAATAATTATATATTTTAAAGAAATTGAAAATAGTAGAAATACCGTGTTAGGTGAATTCTTTACCAGCACCTTGAATCCAATCTAAGGGAGTGCTGGGCTTGGAGGGGTAGTGACTTGTTTTGGTGGTATCTATATATATAAAGTATTGTATTTTTTTTTATTTTTATAAGGTATGATTTATGTTTTAAAAAAGTTGTACATTTGAAAAAAAATCAACCATACCTCCAACCCATATATTCATCAAGTGAAAGCCGGGTCAGATTTTTACTTTACATGTTTTTGACTCCAATCAAACCGAGCAAAGACATGACCCAACCATGCCGTGTGATATTGAATATCTAATTGATGGAGTGAAATTATTATTTTTATAACTTGTTTATGAGTGTTTTTTATTTTAAAAACTATCAAAATAATATTTTTAAAAAATATATTTTTAACTTTAACACATCAAAATAATTTAAAAACATAAATAAAATTTATTTAAAACTAAAAAAATTTCATATAGCCTTGAGAAACACTTTATTGCCAGCCAATCTTTGTCTAGTTGTGAATAATATATTCGATTTCGAGGAAGAAATTATGAGATTACCTATTGTGCCTATGATCTAGGGATGAAGACAGCAGTAGACCTAGTATAGCTCTTAATTAAGGAAAGAAGGTGATCAAATGAGATGGCTACAAATTAGCTTAATTAAAAGTGCTTAATTATGATCTGTATATTAATTACTAATATTGAACTCGTAAGACTTTTACACTAAATGTAGTAAAAAGGATGAGGAGAAAACAAAAATCGTAAACGACAAATTGAGTATGCGCTCATGACTTTGATTAGTAGCATTAGGAAGAGTCTAACCCTATTGATCAAGGATTAGAGACGCTTAAAAGATTGAAAGATTTCATTCAAACAAACCAATGTAGGTTAACTTTGTTTTCAAAGATTTGGTAATACAAGTGAGATCATGACTTACATTTTTTCTTCCATTATTCGGGTAGTATGTCTTTGAATATTCGTTAAATGTTGATTTGAATTGCGTTCTAGAAACATTTCACAAAAATTAATTTTTTTATGTTTAAAATTAATATATTTTTATATTTTCAGATTATTTTGATGTGTTGATATAAAAATTAATTAAAAAAATATTATTTTAATATACTTTTAACTATAAAAAACTTTAAAAAATAACAACTACTATAATCCTCGTACATTCATTTGCTATACAGTTATTAAGTCTGCTAATATAGTATTAAGTTTCTAGAACATAGAGGAATATGAATTAATGCTTCTAAAGAAAAGCAGATGCGGAAACAATTGATGTAGAAGTCGAGAGTTTTTGCACCTTTTTCTTACGTTACTCAAGCTCCAAAATCTATCTTCTGGTGAAGTAGATACACTAAACTCTATCCAGAACAGCCACAGTTGACAGAAGAATTAAATTCAATATTGTGAGTACTAGTAATTAAAATCACTTGGATATTGTTCCAAGCAACTTTGGTCAAATCATAATAAAAAAAAGAAAAGAAAAACGTGCATTTAAACATTAACTAGGGACTTCAAAAAGAAAGGAAATAAAAAAAAAAACATGGCAGTGGAATTCGAGTTAATTTCCAAGTTCTTATTATTATATTTTCTGTCAACATTTCTATAGTACCATGGCCGATGACAATGCCCATTCACAGGACCAGCTTAAAGTACATGCATGTGTAGTTGGTGGCGGCGAGGAGGAGGAAATGATGGCGGCGGCGTGGCTATTAATGAGAAAGGGATGTCCAATTATTGTCTCATCAACTCCATCTCAGTCTAATAACCAATCAATTGACTAATTGTTTTTGGCATTGAGATTCAATCAATTGAATATTTGCTTCTTGAAAATAACCTTTGGTGGAATGTCTTTGGCCACAGGTTCTTGGTGAGACATCCAATCATGTTACATAAATAACGTGGTTTCAGATACTCATTAGTGGTTTGATTTTGCATATGAATGTTCTTAATTTGCTTTCTTTTCCTGTCATAAAATAAGGTGGTTGTGCCCTGTGGATAACTATATTTAATACCACCAGACATGAATCATAATCCAAGTCCAGTGATTAAATATATGATATTATTGGATCATCACTTAATAATTGTGTTCTTGCTTAAGAAATTGGAAGGATGAGTGAAGCACATATTCCTATTTTATCAGCTTCATAATTGATGGATCTGCATCCACAAGCGTGTGGATTGTGTGTCAGAATACTTCATTTTGGTGCTGAGAAAGCTAGTTCCAAGAAATACTCTGGTGGCTAAGACTTCAATTCTTTTTGGTATTTATCGCATCCCCACTTCAACCAAAGGGATGGAAAATCTGAATTACATGTTAGTGTTATTAAATCTCATCGAGTTAATTTAGTAACTCATCAATTTAAAATAGATAAAAATTATTTCGATGAGTATATAAAATACGTGACCATGTTAATGCGGTCAAAACTAGACTAAAATGCAATTTAAATTTTTTTAAAAATCAAAATAATATTATTTTAACTTTTTTAAAATAATACTATTGAAATTAATTTGAATTGACGCAACCAATCCATTAACCGAATCTTGAAACAAATCATGTTTTATAATTTATGCTGCTAAACACTTGTTGTAATAACCAAAAGACATTGGGCCTTACGTTAATCAAGAAAGGTACTCGAAAAGCTTTGAATAGTACTTGACAAAACTTCAAGAAGCTCCCACTTGCACTTGTGTCAGCTTGAAGAACATTAGCAGCCTAGCTAGAGGGTAACTTGAGGGCTTATGACACTGCCCGTGAAGGGATTTGAATACGTGCCGGCCCATGGCTCTTTAGGTGAAAATATTTAGGTAAAATCAAGTTCATTACTTCAGCAGTAACAGTAACGAAATGGATTAAAAACAATTTTCAAACAACTAAAAAGATATAGACGTAAAAACAAGCTAGTTACAGTAACAACAGAGGGATGAAAAGCAAGACGGCATGCTCAAGCAACGTAAAAGCCAATTGTCTTTAGAAACTAAGACTGTAGATTACATTGGCAAAGAATAAAACTGCAACATCCATCATGCAAATGCCGCACTCAAGCGATTTCCCGCTCGCAATGCAAATAAAAAACCAAGATATGTCCTGCTATTTCAGCCGCACACTTGTACACTAGCTGAAAGAATAACTAAATCAATTGTTCATAATTCATATTACCACAATGCTGCTATAATTCAATTTTTGTTTCTTACTTTGTGGATTATAGGCTTACTAACAACATGGGTTTTATCTGCAATACTCTGGAAACATCCAGCCGGAAGGGTTATTAGGACTTCAACAACGATAAAGGTGCCAAAGCTCAATGCTCCGCAATGAGGCAGCTACTCTTTCCCGTGAAGCACATCCATAACAGACATTATATATATATGAAGCTACTTGCTTTTTGAAGAAACCTTTACAGCATCAATCTTCCTTAAAAGGAGGAAGAAAGGCACATTGAGAACAGGAAGAAGAAGAGAGCACAACATCAATGCCATTCAAACACAAGCTGGTTGTCCTGCTCAGATTTCTGTTTACAAAATCTTAAAATTTCAAACACCTTCAGAGGGAAGAGTACTCTGTATGTTTGAAGGCATCAAGATGTTAAAACCATCTGAGGCAGTAGACACAATCATTCCTGGAATCTGAGCATGCCAGTGAAGTTCTTTCAAGTCTTTTTGTCCCTGCTCATAGTATGAAAGCAAGTCAAGGATCTGAAGAGGGAGCATTTTGAACTTTGAAGTAAATGTCCTGATATGAGAGTTTCACAAAACATACCTGATGAACAAACAAAAGTTGAGGCGGCAAATCTGCTGGGGCATTTACTTGCTCTTTTGTTTTAGCTTTGAACTCTGCTTCCTCTTCCTCATCCTTTTCCAGGGAAAGGTCCCATATTCTAGTAAATTTCAAGGGAAAAAAAAATCAGTGCCCGGACAAAAGGACCACCAAAAAACATTGATGTAAAGATTGTTCATTAGTATTACTTACGTCAGTTGATTGTCAGATGATGAAACTGACAATGTGGAGGCTTCATGTGGACTCCACTCGATGGATGTGATAGGGTGCTTATGGTATTGAAAATGTGCCACTAAAGATTTATCTTCTTCCTGCTGACATAAAAGATATATGATGACAAGACTGCAACTAGAGAAATCAAATAGCAAATGGCATCTGAAAGTATAAAACACTAACCGGGAGAAAACTGATAGTAAAAGGTATATGAGGTACAAAATCACTTACACTGGGAGAAAACTGATAGTGAATGGCATATAAAAGTACAAAATGTTGACGCCATTTTAGAAAACTAATAGCAAAAGGCACACAAAAGTACCAAAAACTGAACCTGGGAGAAAGGTTCTATAACTGTTAACTGCTTACAAGGACAGTGTAAAGTCCAGCTAGGATAATCCTAAAGTGTAACTGTATACTAAGGATGAGACCAAAGATATTCAGATCTGGAACACGTGAAATTGAGAGCAAAAATTCATAATGCATACATCAGACACAACATACCGATTTTGGTGATAACAATCTAAGATCACGAATAGAAAATGTTCCATCATCACTTCCAGATGCCAACATGACACTAGCCAGCCTATCACAATGAATGAAGTTATTGATCAGTCATATATAAAAAAAAAAAAAAATCAAAAGGGTGCTACTACGGAGGATGAGCAAGATATCCTAATGATTCAAACACCTGTTCCAGGAAATCACGTTTACATCTGCATTATGTGCCTTGAAATAAATAGCTGGTGACTTCCCCAGACGTGCATCCCATATTGCAATATGCCCATCCACAGAACAAGAGGCAAACACATGATCTTCTGTGGAACTCCACTTCATAAGCAGAAGTTGCAATCAGAAAGTTTACAGGATTGGAAAAATCAAAATAATAAGTTGTATTGGATTCAGAATCAAATTACATACTTGTAGATCTTCTACGCTCGCAGTGTGACCAGTAAATGGAGTAGCATCAACATTCCATGTTGCACCAGATGTGGGCTCCCATAAGTGAATACAGTTCTTGCAGTCACCTTCAAACATTTAGGAAGATCTTCCAGCATTAGAGCATTTTATGTATCAAGCAGCTGAGCATTATTGTTTCTTCAATGGAGGCTACTGAATAGGAGAAAGTAACGTTCCATATTACCAGTTACCAGCCTTCCAGCAACACGAGGACTCCAATCTATAGCATAGCCTTCATCTTTATGCCCTTTGAAGTTAAATAATGGAGCCTGGTTAAAAACTGAAGAAGCTCCCCGGGGAACTTCTGTTTCTGACTCTGCCAAAGCATTCAGATGAGTGCTGAAATCCCATATCTGCATGTAAGGTTGAAAGCACATAAAAGATGATCCAGAAGCCTAGAATCTAAAATTTCACAGTAATCTGATTAGTTCAAAACTCCAGTTCACCATTTTATGACATTATGTTCAAAATCAAGAAATGAAAAACCCTTTGAGATGGCAATATGTTTGCAAGAAATATTTTTAAGATCTTCAAGAACTTCTTTAGATAGTAAGCACAGAATTCAACCTGAACATAACCAGCATCGGACCAAGAAGCACATATATGGGGATTTTGTGTCATAGCACGTATACGATTAATACATCCTCTATGAGCAACCTTGCGCAACTGTGAAAGAAAAATCCAAATATGAAAATGCATACTGAAAAGGAAAAAAGAAAGACAGAGAAAGAGAGAGATGCATGATTTGAAGAGATGAATAATGAAAACAAGAATGCAAATTGTACCTGCAAAACTGGTGTTGCAGATCCTCCCTCTTCTTCATCTTCGCTGTCTTCATCACTATCACTATTATCAGTATCCATGTCAGAGTCACCAGCTGTAGTTTTGGAGGGCACCAATTCACGTTGTTTTCCAGAAACATTAGACACTTTAAATATTCCAATTGAGTTCCAATCAGGTTTTTCTGCCTGCAAAAATGACATTACACTACATAATTATATACAATAACAGAATTAAAGAAAAGGTTTAACAAACATACACTAACGTTTTCCAAGGACTGATTTTATCCCTCTAGGGACCAAAATTCGCCAAATAAAGCTTTTCATTAATTCTAGATAAAATTTTCTCCTTTTCATTCAATTACTAGAGTACCTAAAGTTTGGCCCCTTATAACAGTTTGTCTCTTATATAAGAAAAAGAGTAACGGACAAGAATGAAGAGAAATACAATCTTCAGCTTAACAAAAATATAATCATGTTTCTCCAGTGACTAACAATACACTACGGGAAAAAAAAGGATTTATGACCTGAGTTCCAGCAACAAAATACACTGTGTGTGGAAAATCAGTCCGAAGCAAACCAAGTGAATCGCGCACTACATCAAAACTGCAAAAGAAAAACACTTAACTCATAAGAATAAACATAAACGTTACTAAATTATCTCACACTAAAACTTTCCTATCTTTTTCTTAATGGCCCAGAATTACTTACCCTTCAAGTTCAGGTCTTTTCTTTTCGAACTTAAACTGTAAAAACAATTGATTAAAATTAAGCTTGCTTTAACGACTAGAAAAGAAGTGTATTAACCTTAAGCAGGGCCAGCCAATGTGAAAGGCGTGAAGGGAATTGTAAGCGGTAGGGTCACAATCAAGTTCTTCTTCTTCTCCAAGCTTGTCGACACCTGGTTGCCAGACCTTCGTAGGCATGGATGGTATTGATGAAGAAGAAGATGACTCATCTCCTTTCTGTGAGTAATTCAAGTTAATTATATTAGCAAAAAGCCAAAAACAAATAAATTTTTGTTAAGTTAGAGAAAAATAAAAGGAAACCCAATTCAAAGAATGAAGGAAGGAATTGATTGTAAGAAATTGATGGAGACCTTGTTCTTTCTCTTTGCCTTCTTCGGATTTTTTATGCTGCGGACCATTTTTTTGCTCCCCCTTTTTTTTTTCTTTCTTCAAGGTTCTCGAAGAGGTGCTGATTACGAGGATGGATGCAGAGGGGGTTTGGGAAGCTACTAGGGTTTTACAGTTTTTTTTTTTTTTTCTGACAAAACTATGAAATAACAGACAACAACAATATTCTCAACTAGATAACCCGTCGCTGCGGAACAATCTAATTTTTTAATATAAAAAATATATTAAAATAACATAAATATTTTAAAAAGATATAAAAAAAATTATGAGATTCTAGTACCCTGTTAAATTTAACGAGGTTCGATGATTTAATAACATAAAAAAAAATGAAGTAAATAAAATGAAAAAAAAAAAAAAGTCAACTTAAGCCCATCCAGATTATTACTCTAAATGTATAAATTGGTTGTCTTACCGGAATAATCTCTTCAAAATTAAATTGAATTAAATTATTAAATTTAATTATCAAATAATTTAATATTGAAAAAAATTAATTTTTTTTTAATCAATAAAAAAAATTTTGAGTCAAATCAAGTTAATTTGTCAACTCCTTGATTATGAGTATAAGATTAAAAAAACCTCATAGAAAAGAAACCAAAAAACAAAAGCAGAAAAACTAATTCTTAATCAATGAATTATGAAATTAAAATAAAAAATCATTTTAAAAAAATTAAATGTTGAATGATCTTATATGATAACAAAGAAAAAAATAAATGAGAACGCAATAACCTCATAAAAAGTAAAGAAAAAATAAATAAATTGAAGCTCAATTTACAGTAAACAAAATATTAAAGGATAAAATTAAAGAAGAAATTATAATTCAAAATAGATCAAAAAACTCAACCCGAGTCAACATGAAAAATCTACGACCTGGTTATAATATCGAGTTAACCTCATCAAAAATAAATTTAATAAAATTATGAAACTTAATTATCAAATAACCTACTTGTGAAGGGAAAGATAACCCGAGTGATTTTTAAAATCAGTAAAACATCTAATAGATAGTAAATAAAAAAATAATAATGGGTCTTAATATCCAACTAAATAAATGTAGAATGATAAAACTAAAAAGACATGAGCTTAAAAAAGAAAAAAAATAAACAAGCAAATTCTGGTCATGAGACCATGACAACCCTAAATAAATCAAATAAAAACAAATTATAAAATTGAATTCTCAGTCAACTCAACGTTGAAGGATGAATTTGAAAAAATAATAATTAAAAAATGATAAAATAAGATTAAAGTTAACCTGTCAAATTCACAACTCGCTCATGAAACCATGATAATCATATAGAAAATAAATCAAAATAAATTATAAAACATAATTATCGATCAATCCAATATTGAAGGATGAAATTGAAAATAAAAATAATAATAAAAAGAACACAAAAACACAATTAGAGTCAACCTAGTTAACCCACCAAACTCATGATCCAGGTCATGAGACATGGATAATCTCACAGACAGTAAATAAAAAAACCAAACAAGTCAATCTAGGTTAACATGTCAAGCCCGTAACTCCATTTATGAAACTTGGATAACCCCATTAAAATAAAATTGAACTAATAATGAAGCTCAATTCCTAATAAACTTATTGTTGGATGATGAAAACTGGAAAAAAAAAACACAATAAAATGACTTGAATATACTCAAGTTAACTATCAAACATGTGACTTGAGTCATGAAACTGTTATAACCTCATAGAAAACAAACCAAAACAAATGAAAAAACCTATTTCATAATCAACTCAATGTTGAAGGATAAAATTATAAAAATATCAATTACAAAAAGAGAGAGGAGAAAAAACTAAAGACAACCAGGTTAATCTACCAAACTCGTGATATGAGTTATGAGACTGAGATAACCATATAAAAACAAATCACAACAAATTATGAAACTAAATCTCCAATAAATCTGAAGGATAAAATTAAAAAAAAAACATAAATTAAAAAAATAATATTTCAATAAATAAATAATGTTTTGTGACCCCCTCTTCTGTTTTTTAATTAATTAATTAATAATTGAGATTTACTCATGTTTTTAAACTAATCGGTGTAAGATTTACAATCCGATTAGTATTGTAGTAGTGATTATTTTTTTAAAATGTTTTTCTCTTAAAAATGTATTTAATTAATATTTTTTATTTTTTAAATATATTTTTGACATACAATTTGAAAAGAAAAAACATAAAAAAATTTAAATTTTCTTAAAAATAATTATGAAATATAAAAACAAACATTCTATCAGTAATGTGATGTAACCATGTCTATTTTTAATTGTGAGAAACTAAGTAACCAGTTACGAGGAACAAGTACGTAGAGGTTTCTCGTTAAGTAGTAACAAACTTTTAACTGGCTGAGTGTGGTGTGTACATTGATTTGCCCACCATCGAACATCACATCGAGTTACGGGCTTGACTAATTAAGAAAGACTAATTACCTTTAAAATCTCAATAAAATAGAATAAACACATTAAATAAAGTTATTTTTGTCTGTATAATAAAAATACGAGTAGGAATAACATCATCCTTATTATTATTATTATTATTATTATCCTTGTTTTTTTTTTTTTTTCTCATTTCCTTACTTTTATCTTTATTTGTGTTATAGGGGACGCTAGCGAATTTATCTTTGCAAACTTTTTTTAGAGAAAATAGAATTAGTCCATGGGCTCAAATTTGTATTTATATTGTATGATGTGATAGGTGGATATGGGCTTAAGGCCCGTTTCTAAATTTATGTTATGAATTATTTTATTTCTTTACTTTGACAGGTGGATTTGGATATAAAAAATAAAAATAAATAAAAAATAAAAATTACACTGTATTTTCTTGGATATGAGACATTATTTTTAAACATATTTTATCATGACTTTAATGATGCATAACACTGAATTTTATGTCATGATTTTTTTTTCCTTGATAATGACACATGTTACTTGAATTTTATTTGTGAATAACTACGTTATATATTATTTTCAGTACCCTCTTACCTATCTAATATATTCCTATCATAATTAATTACCTATTATATTTAATAAATAGACTATATATATATATATAAGTTATATAATATTTTTTTACATGTAATTTTTTATTCCATTTTATTTGAATAGAATTCAAATTTATATTCATCGATAATTTATTAAAAATATCATTTATAATTTCTTAGAATTTATTATTCTAAATTATAATTTAGAATTTTTTACTACTACTACTACTATTATCGAAATAACAAAAAACATAAACTTAATTTGAAGGATAAAATTAAAGATCATAAAAACTTTGATAAAAAAAAAACAAAAAAAATCAAAAGAAAGAGGACCAAATTAAAATTAGTATTATTCTTATTGAAAATCAAAAATAAAAAACCTGAAGTGAGTGATAAAATTGAAAACCATAAAAATTTTGACAAAAAAACAAAGAAAAAAAAGAAATTAAAAGTAAAAAAACCAAATTGAAAGCATTACATATACAAATTAGAATTGAAAGGTTAAATTAAAAACAAATAAAACGTTAACAAAAACAAAAATGACAAAGATTAAAAATCAAAATTAAAAATACTAAATCTAAAACACCACCAACAATAAGAACCGGAGTTGATTTTCTATGGTGGGAGAGAGAAATAAAGAAAAAAAAGAGAAAGAGTCATCAACGATAAACCGACCACCTTTAGATGCCACGCGCCACCAATAAAAAAAGAGGACACAAAGAAGAATCAAATGAGATGGAAAAAACTCATTTTTCACCATTAGAAAAACACTACTTGCGCCGCCCAAAGTGTGTAGCGTCTCTTGCGCGTTGGCGCGTGCAAGACACGCGTCAACAACTGTTTTTCATTTAAAATTTTTAAATTAAATGGTAAATTACATTATCACCCTTAACCAAACCAACAATTAAAAAAAACTGAGATAAAAAGACGCAATACCCTTGTTTGAATGGCTTAATTCTTCTTTTTTTTTTTTTTTATCTCTAAGGTCATATATGCAATCTTACTGCATTCTAAAAAAAGAAAAAGACAACAACATCCTTGCTCTATGGTGTTAATTGTTTTTATTCCAGGGATATTTTGGTTTTTTTACTGTTAATAAATATATTGAATAAACAAAAATACCTCTAAATAAATGCATAATAACTAATACACCGTATGAAAAGATAAAAATACCCTTGATTCAAAGACAAGCAATTTTTATTATGAACGACAAAAAAATCATTGCAGGATTTTTGTTTTGTTTTATTTCTGAATACTTTGAAACTTAAATTTCTCTTGATAGGCTTTTAGTTGGCTTGGAGTTTAGATTCTGCATTCTAGTTAGAACAGAGAAGCTGTTTAAATTTTAATCGATAAGATCATCATATATAGTCTCTTTTAATTTCCGCTTTGTTTATCAATTTCTAGAATTTTTATATTAGAATGAACCTTATCTATCACTAATCACAATATGAATTAATTTATTATCAAATATCTCAGCCCATTTGTAGAAATTACGAGGAAGAATAAAACAATGGACTGGGGGAGGTTGCCAAGGAATTGAATTTGACCAGGTAGTTCTTGATGACGGTAGTAACAAGCACTGAATCCAAGTCATCTTTCAAACAATATATTTAGTCATATATTTTTTTAGCTGGTGTTGTTGCTCTCGGGTATTTGGAAATGTGGTTATGGTTATTTTTTAAAGTGTTTTTTACTTAAAAATGCATCAAAATAATATATTTTTTTTATTTTTAAAAAATTATTTTTAATATCAGCACATCAAAATGATCTGAAAACACAAAAAAATATTAATTTGAAATAAAAAAAATAATTTTTTTTAAAATTATTTTTAAAACGTAAAAATAAACAGAAAATAAAATGCCTAAGTCATTGTTTTTTTTTATTTAGAGGAAAATAATTGTATTTAATCAATGCTTCCATAAATCCAAGAAACTTGAAAGCGAGGAGTAATCCTCCTATTTCTAGTTTTCGGATTTAATGATCCTCTGTTTTTAATTAGTCATTTGTTTTTTTATAAAAAAAAAATCTCATTAATTGCCTTTTTAATTTAAATCTTAATTAACACCCTCTCTTTTTTTAAAAAAAATCCCGGTTTAAATTTTTTTAATAATAATTAATCTTTTAAATTTAAATTTAAAGCAATTATTGTAATTTATCTTTAAATTTCTTTCCTCTTAAATATTAGATAGCTAAGTTGTATTTGTATAATACATTAACAAAAATGAAAATTATTTGTACATAACAACTAGAATTAACCTCTAAAATAAAAGAAAACACAAAAAATAAAAAAAGAATTGTTGATATAAAATACTTGTATTTGTTTTTATCTTTTACTTTTTATAATAAAAATTAACTTTACACTTTAGTTTTTAATTAATATTAACAATTTTTTCCTGATTCAGTATATCATTTTATTAAGTGTAAACATCACATTTATGTTTCTCATTTAAATGAAATCATAATATTAAAAATCATATTCATGACATTGACATCTTCTTTTTTAACATTAAAAATTAACTGGAATCATATCTCTATGGTTACGACGGTACTGGAATGGCTAGCCACATCTACAAAAATGGTATGGACTAAGATTATAATTCCTACGTTGGACATGTCACGACAAAACAAGATCAAAACACATCAAAATTTATTATAATGAAGTTCTTAGTGCATATTTTGAACATTTTAAGGTTTGATCTTGTCTTGTCTAAAGTTGTCCGTAAAGCAAAATGGGGTGGAACATATTTACCCAATACCATGGATAAAAATAATTATTTTTCATTTCTCTTATATATTATCAATTATTAATTTATTGATCACTCATTTATTTTTAAATCATCATATTAAAAAATTGAATATTTACATGTAAGGGCTTAATTGTGAAAAAATTGATTTAGAAAATAAATGGTACATATAATAAAATTAGAGGACCAGGGAATATTATAATAAGGACCAATTAAAGTGTCATAAAAATTAAATAGAGGAACTAAAACAAATTGCTGAAAATTTTTCAGGAACCAAAATGAACTTTTACAAAAAATTCATTTACATGTATTAAAGATATAAATTTGAAGTATAAATCATAGAATATGATATTTCTAATTTGGAAAAATACCCAATTTACAGATATGTTGTAATTTCTTCTTGATATCTCGATAAACTTGTATAGTACAGATTACATTGCTTATAAATATGTAAAAATATATTTTTTATTAAAAACAAATACAATATTCATATTTGGAAAATACACCTATAACTTCTAACACCTCAAAGCGAGATATATATATATATATATATATATATATATATATATATATATATATATATATATATATATATATATAAAAGAGATGTGTACAACTTATATGATATAGTCTACATTGTTATGGATATGTTTAAAAGTACTTTATATAGGAGATTTATTTCACACAATATTCCTATTTAAAAAATACAGCGAAATAATCTAACATTTAAAAATGAGGTATTAAAAAGATTATATTTTCTTCACCTTTCTCACAGAGATGAAATTTTTTTAATTTATCTTTCCTTGATTATCTTTTCTTTTAAAACTTGATATGTGCGAGACTTATATGGTATAGTCTACGTGGTTTATAGATATATTTAAAAGTAATTTATTTAGGAAAAAAAATCACAATATTCCTATTTGAAAAAATACAACAAAATCTAACGTCTAAAAATTAGGTATTATAGAAAAATATATTTTCTCCACCTTCCTCACACGGATGAAAATTTATTAATTTATTTTGCCCTGATTTTCTTTTCTTTTAATGTCTTTCATTTTCTTTCCAAATGCAACATTAAAGTTTAATTGTATATTTATTACAATATTATTAATATATACATGACACTATAAGTTGAAAGAGTATGCCTAATTAATAATATGGAAAGAACAAATGACAATATGCTAAGTTCTATGACCTAATTAATAATATAAAAAAATCCAGCTACAAATATATTCCATTATTTACTATATAAATAACATATCCACACGGATCTTCTTTCACCCAACCTTCTCAAAAATCTGTGGCATCATTACACACCACTCTCATCAAGGGATGGCTAGGAAGAATATTTTTTCCATTGTTCTTATGCTAGTCCTCTTGTTGTTCATAGGTTTGCCTTGTTTATCTCTTTAATAATATTCAACTCCAATATCAAATAAACATATATATATATATATATATATATATATATATATATATATATAATTGTCATGCACATATCTCATTGCTTTCTCTATATTTTAGATTTTTTTATGAAAAGTTTAAAATCAATTAATCTTAACACGAGTTTGTAATAATTAGTCATTTTAATTTTATTTTTTAAAATTTTGTATGTGTTAGTGTGTGTACTCTGTGTGTGTGTGTACACATACACCGATACACGTCTAACATTAGTGCATAATCAATAATTTTAATCATTATCCTCACATTAATTTATTTATTTATTCTTTTTTAGGCTGTGATATGATGGTTGCCCAGAAACAGTGTTGCACTGAACATTTTGAACTTGGCACCTGCTTGCCAGGTCAAGACGATAAAAATCCATCTGGAAAATGCTTCAAGTATTGTATAAAGAGTTGCCCTAATCACAAAGGAGGCGTTTGCAAGCTATGGGGTAACAAGCATCATTGTCATTGCTTATGTTGATTTTCTTATAGTATCAATAATGAGACAAGAATATCGATCTATTGCTCGCCAATATTGAAATAATTAATTATGTTTTTAAGAAATCTATATTTTTATTACTTTTCTCTCTTTACATTTTTTTTATTTCTTATTCTCTACTGCTATTAAATTTGGTACCCCTATTCCCACTCTTTCTATATATTGTTGTTCACTCTTCAAAGTTTAATGCAGTGATCAAACTAATCGTATTGGAGTTTCTTTCTTTACATTTAAATTTCATAATAATTTAAATATCATAATTTTGAACCCACAAATTTGTGGAGGCACTGCTAAGTATTCTCAAGTAGAAAAGAATAATTAGAATAATTTAAATCATGTGAGAGTTAATCTAATATGATTTATTCAACTTTGTGAGTGCAAAGACAACTTAAAAACTATAAGAAACAACAATAAAAATAGACTCTTGTAAAATTAAACATTAATAAAATAACATAACATATATTTAAGATCTCGATAACTCAATATAAAATAAAACAAAACAACTTATGAAGATCAATTTAAAATAAATTAAATATTGAAAGATAAAATAATAATAAAAAACAAAACTCATGTTTGCAGGTCTGGGTGGCCAACGCTCCTGTGCCTTAACGAAGAAAAGCTTAGGCACTTAAGTATGCCAGCCTAGGCCGTGTGATTGGGCTTTGATGATTTTTTTTAAAGGGGTGGACCCATTCTTGTTGAAAAAAATCAAGCAGGCGAACAACAAATGATGTATAATCTAATGTCCCCATATTTCAATGAACACGAAACATTGTGGATTCATGTAGAAAACGTCTATTCCTTTTAATTTTCATTGTAATGTATTAACACTTGGTCTATTCAATTTTTGCATTTTAACTTTTACTAAATTGAATCTTCTATTTTATATGTATCATTGTTTGTAAGAATTAGATAATAGACTCCAAGCCTTAAATAGGAAGTAAAAAGTTTAATTTAAGCAAAATCATAAACTTCAATTGAATGATCAAATTACAAGCCATAAAAACTTTGATAAAAAAGCAAAGGAAAAAAATTAAGAAATTAAAAGTAAAACGAACGAATTGAAATATCTTATATATACAAATTAAGAATAAAGGGTTAAATTAAAAACAAACTAAACTTTAACAAAAAAGAAAATGACTAAAAAAAACCAAAACTCAAAGTTCTGAATTTGAAATAACAAAAAAAAATGAGGAACATCGTGTATTTATGAGGTTAGGAGAGAGAAATGAAGGAAGGAAAAAAAAGGATCGTCGGCGATACAACAACCAGATTTGAAGCACACGCGCTGCTTATAATGAAAGAGAAGACGACGAGGAATAATTTGAGACGATGGACAACCATTTTTTACAACCGAAAATCGTTGGACGTGCCACCCAAAGTGTGCAGTGGTTCCAACACGTTAGCGCGTGCAACATGCACCTAATGCTTTTTAAATAAGAAATTATTATTTTAGCGGTAAATTACATAACTACCCTCAACCAAACTAGAAAATAACAAAAATTTTAAGGTTAAAAGACCAAAATACCCCTTACAACAATGAATTAAATGTCTTGCATCCAAGGGTACATGTGTAATTATATTGTGTGTAAAAATATACATAAATACCCCTATGTGACACCACTTAATGTTTTTTTGCTCCTGGGGGTATTTTGGTTGTTTTATTGTTTATGAAAACATTGAATGGAGAAAAAACCCTCAAATAAATTAGTAATAACTTATGAACCCTGTGAAAATATTAGAATGCCCCTAATCCGAAGGCATTCATTTTTTTTATGGGAAGGACAAAATGATCACCACAATATAGTGGTGAATAGAAAAACATGAGGGGAGCTATATATATTGAATCTTCCGTACATTTTAGTATATTTGTTATTTCTATATATGACATACCTAAATTATCATTTAATTACAAATTATTCCCGCCATTGTACATGATACTACTATTTACATCAAGAACAATAATGTTATTATAATGACATAACATAAATATATTATAAGATATTTTGTTAAAAAACAAACAAATTGGATTCTGGTCAATTAGATAAAATCTTAACTAAATTGCATTCCCCAACCCTAATTGGCAAAATTCATAACAAATTCAATCAAATTCTGAAAATTTAACAACTAAGCATACTTTACCAAAATTAAACATAATTCATGATATCAAATCTAATTGATATTTTCATGCTCAATTACATTAAATAAAACCTAAATTCATAGAAAATTAAAATAATTCAAAGAAAATATCAAATATGACAACTTATCAACAATTTAATGTAATGTGTAATTCATCATAATTCTATCACATTCATACTCTATTGTATGAAATCATCAAGTATAGTTAATTATATTATTAGCTAATTTCGACAATTCACACAAAATCTCTAATTTGACAACTTATCCAAAATTAAACGCAACACATAATTAATTCATAATTTACTTAACTTATTTTCATGTTTAACTATGTCAAATCAACTTTAATTAATGGTATTCATAACTAATTTATCATCAATTCAAAAAACCCTAAATTCACATTAAACCTTAAATTCAACCTAGACAATTATTTAATTTCAACTAAATCAAACAGAAATTCATAATAATGTATTAAGTTTACCTTGCTTCTAGGGCTAGAAAAAGCGCTGGGGCGGCGATGGCAGCGACGACAACGATGAATTATGTAGAGAAAAACATCTAAGGATGCTTGGAGACTAGTATATATTTGATTTTTAGGTGTTTAAAGTTTAAAAACAAGTGTTTTGTGAGTTTTTTAGAGAGATAATGGGCGAGGGTGTCGCTTTGGAGAGAGAGAAAGGGGGGGTTGTTGCGTCTGTGTATTCTTCAATCTGATGGAGGCATTGTAATTTCATGACATATCACGCTTCAGAAAAATAACATGTTTAAATGTCACTCTTCTAAAATGCGATAACTATTTTGTCGCTCTTGAGAATAATGATATATAGTAAATATCATGGTTTTAAAAGTGACAAGGTGATAATATGTTATTTTACCAAATCTTTTTTAAATGGTTCTGCCAAAACTTTTAAATATTGACGACCCTCAGATTGTTTTTTAATTATTTAAGGGAAAATTAGGCTTTTGAAATTGAACTGACTTGAAAAAAAAAGATTTAAAGTCTCCAGTCAATTCCAAAACTCAGTGGTAAGGGGCAGATAGTTAGTTTTTTCTTTAATATGATGGTAAAATTATAATAATTAATATAAGAGCATTTTAATCATTAAATAAAAAATAAAAACAAATCTATATATAATCAAATAATTTTTGCTGATTTTTTCTTGATGAAAATATTACGTCTTAACATGTGTATAAAATGGAGGATGCAAATTATAATCTTTTAAAATTTAATAAGAAAGTATAATTTCGACAAAAGCACAGGATTATAGGGTTATTTTTTTTAATAGTGATTTAAAAAAACACACTATTATGCACGCACGTGGCCCACGGAGACTGAAGATCAATTTATGGTACACGGCTGCAGCTGAATGTGAATTGGACAACATATTCGACGGTCACGATCCAGTCTTTGCGCTCTTTCCATGAGTTCCCCGGTCAACTTAGAAGCATCGAAAGAAAAAGGTTAAATCTACTTTATATACCAATTATTTCAATTTAATCCCTAAACTAATTTCTTAATCACCCCTATATTTCAACCTTTCCTTAATTATCTCCTCTCTTCTTTTCGTTCTTGTGGGAATTAACCAAAACAATTATTAGCATAAGGCTAATTATGGTTGTTTTTCTATAAAAAAAAATATACGATAAAACTAAATTCACAGGGTTGTTTTAAATTCACAGGGTTTGATGAGTTTTTTCATGGATTAGATAATTAGGTTTACTACATGATTTATGGAAAAAAATAACTATGTTGGCCTTATTTTGAATCCATAAAGATGGATTATAATTTAGAAGGTAGTTTTTCTGGAAAATATGTGGCAAACCACTGGGCGATTGAAATACATTTGAAACATAAAGGGCGTGATTGAAAATAAAAATAGTATTGTGGGTTGATTGATAAATTAGATATAATTGTAGGAGTCAAATTGAGGCTACCAAAAAAAGCAAAACCAGAAAGGAAAAGGGTTTATCAAATCCAATCCAAATTCACTATCCCAGAAAAGCCAAAACAAAACAACCCAATCGCTCTCTCAAAAACCATGTCAAATCCCGGCGAAGCTACCCGGAATCCGATGGGATATTCCTTCCATGTAAGTAGGTAGTAACACAGACCCTAGAGCCCCACTCCTGAACCTCCCAACAGTTTGTACGAGAATGGATTCCCTCCAGCAATTCCTATCAGAATCAGTCAACAACAACACTTTAATAATTAAAGATCAAATGGACATGGATGGTGTCTTCTGAATTATATTAAGAGGGCCAGGTTATGAAATCTAAAATGTTGCACTCAGCTTCTCTATATTTAGATAGTTAACCATATAAGGCCTATTATGCTTGCATTCTCTCCTTGTTGGCTCAAGGGAAGGAGCACCATTCAAGACTTTTATCGCCATTGTTGGACTGATATGACCTTAGAAAAATAGAAAGGTATATATCGGGATTCAAAGCCAGGTCAAGTAACATGGAGAGCAACTTGAATGTCACCCATAAGATACTTAGCTCAGCCTAGAGATTTTCCATGGGTGCTATATTAATTGGAGCTTGAGGTTACGTGAGTTACATTCCCTCAATTTCCACTCAACAACTGGGGTACGCCCAACGCATACTCGCATAGTTCATTTCAACGAGTTTGACTTCCTATTTAAAAGAGATTATCAAACCAATTTAGAGCTAGCTGGAACTGCTTGGAATTGAAGGACCTTTGTGAAGCAAAAATCTCATGATCTCCGACCACGAACTTAAGATGGCAAGAAACAATAGGGGCTTCTTATATATATATATATCCTACCCAAGCTATATATATAGCGCCTCATGAAGAAGCATGGCTGAGCTAGCTGAGAACATAATTAGAAGCGTAAGATTGAAGCCGATTATTAAAATTTGAAGATCATGTTGTAGTAAAACACCATGAAGACGTAACATGAACAAAATAAAACTTGAGGTATATACATGTATTATTTTCAAAGATATTTCATCAATACAAAGCTATCCAAACTATCCTTCAGGATTCAACAAATTCCTTCTCTATAATGAAAATTATAGAAACAACTAGACTAAAAGCGAATAAAAATACCAGCAAATTTTGTAAACACAAGAAAATACTATAGTTTTCAGCACTATTTAATTGTAAAAGTACATTATTTATATATATATAGAGAGAGGGGGGGGGGGGGCGCTGCTAAACAAGAAATAATTGAGAGAATTAAAGAAAAAATAAAAAAGCCTCCATAAAATTTACTCGCAAAAAAAAAAAAAAAAAGTCCAAGAAAATATATAGAATGCATAACTTTCCTGTGACTTAATTTGGCTGGTCAATCCATCCTTCAAAAGACAATGGTGGAAGATAATTATTGTGAGAGCTGGACACACCTGTATGCCATCCAAAAGTAAGCCAGTAGGTAGTTCCAATTAATAAAGCGTCGAAATCCCAATAGCCATAAAAATGATGCTGATAGCCATATATTGTTAGGTTATTGAATCTTTGACAGATATTTCAAAGATCCAAGTCCTCAATTTACAGAATTATCATGATCTGGTTTTTTCATCGACTAGTCTCAAGATGACATAAATATGCAAACGAAAGCCTTTCTACCCAGCACTTGTGATCTTCATGAAAGCTTCTTTTGCAACTATGTTGCAAAGGATCTGAGTACGAGCATCGAATACTATATTTATTCAAATGTCTGGCAAGTCTCTAAAAATTTGGATACAGAATTAGGATACAAGGACCTGCAAAAAAATGTCCAAATATTGGACACAGGTACGAGAACTAGTACCCTTAAAGGATAAAAGAACAATCACGCCCTTCGCATCCTGATCAAGATTATGCAATATCATGTTGATTACCTTTTTTTTTTTTTCATTGATCTTGATTATTAAAGGCTGCCCTTTCTTTTCATGATCATGCATGAGCCAACTGACCGGTCGCCGAAAGCAACTCACATTAAGCAATGATTTAAAATTGACTTCATGTCAAGAAAAAATCTTCCAATAAATCTAAAAAGATAAAAATAAAAGCACCTTTTCATATAATAAAAGTGCAAAAAAGTGTCCGCGTTGATGAACTAGAGTGTGAATGAGATCACAGAGATAACGTTACCTGCACTTTAAATTCGTAAATAAACGTCACTGTGACATCACTGCAGAAATGGCCCCATTGGACAACGTATGCACATCTGTGACCTTACACCCCAGTTAAGCACTCAATTATATATGTATCTTACTCTCATGTTACAAACAAGCAAAGAGAAACACTTGATCTTACTCTCATGTTACAAACAAGCAAAGAGAAACACTTGACGCTTAAGTGAAGCCATGCCATCAATTGAAGCTCTAGCAATGGCAGGTGTGGACTGTGTAGAGTGTGGCATCAGCCTCGAAGAGAGGGAGCGTAGAGATACCGAGAAGACTCCCCAGTATCTTCTAGCCGATCAAGGCGAAGAAGGGTTGAAAACTCATGAGAAGGATAAGTTGATGGTGGAGCAATGGCTAGTCAAGAATAAGATGGAAGCATGGCCTAAAGTAGCTGCTCGTCCAGTTACTAATGGGGACTCAAATATTCAGAGTCAAGAAAAAAAGCGGTAACATTATGTTGGAGGCTTTCGAATAAATTTGTAGGTGTCTCCATACTCCAAACAATGTTTAGAACAGTATGTTTGACGCCGAGTGAAATAAAAAGAGTTTCTTAGGTTTACGTCTATGTATGTGTACAATTTGAAGAATTCTGCTTGTATGAAAGGCCATGTAAAATAATTATTAACAATCAAAATTCCTGCAAAATTAAAAAAAATTATCACATAGACACCACTAATTAAAAAAATTGCATTAGGGCAAATTTGATATAAATAGTTGGAAGCAAAATTGAGACTGTATAATTGGATGCCATTTTTTGGGTTTGCCCTCAAAAGTTTAGTGCCAACTTTATTTTGTTGATTGGATTTGAGTTCAACCTGAAAGATTTGAATCTTATGAGGCATTATTTTTCATAGTATCTAAAATTCACTGATTAAAACAAGTCATGGCGATTAAAAGAAGCTTCGGTGATGCAGCTGTCTGCCTCAATGCCCACAACAAGTTTAGGGCTTCAAAAGTTTTCTCATTTTACAGTAAGTGATTTTGACGTGGAAATGGACTGTTTTGATGGGCATGGATGTTAGTAGCAAAGAGAAGAAGGGAGTTTCAGAGGAAGGCTTTCTTTCTTTCTTGCAATCTTTACTAGCCGCCACTTTGCTTGTTAATGACAAACTACTTCATGAACAATAAATGTATACTGGGCAAGATTCATATTTTTTCCATCTGACTCAAACCCAAAAATCTAATCTAACATGTGTATTTAAAGAGGATTTTTGCTACGGAGTTTGTTTTTTCCTTCTTCTCTTCTCCCTCACTTATCGTAACTTTTCTCCTAAATATACCAAAGATTCAGCTCTATCTAAACTTCTACTTTTGGGTTTTGAAAAGTGTTTGAAGAAGCAAGTGTTGTGACTACCTTTTCTGCTGGTTTTTTATTAGGGGTTTGATAGTTGATGGATTAAAAGAAGTATCCAAAGTTTTATTATGATTTGGTGATTGAACAATTGAAAAGATTTAATTGATATTTTAGGATATTAGCTAGCTTAAAATGAACTAATTAGATGATTAGAATTGAGGGTATTAAATAACATATTGATTGTGTTGGGATCGATAATTTAGAAAAATTGGCATATCAAGATTCTAGAAATCATGATCAACCGATCGACTGGTTGGTCTGAATCAACTGACTAGTTGACTTGTGGTGGCGGTCGACCAGTTGACCCAGCAGTAGGGGTTAATCAGGTATATTAAGTTCGATTAGTTTAGGATATATTCGAGATCAAACGAGTGAATCAGTTCAGTTTATAATTGCGTTTTAGTCTCTAAACTTAGAATTTCAATCTCTTATGTTATTTGCTTCGAGTTGTTTTTTAGTGTTTTTTTGTATCCATTATAGGTTCTGTTGACGTTCCTACTAGCGATCCTCAAGTCTTCGGTTCTGTATCTACTTGCCTTTTTCTCTGTTTTTCGAGTGAGTGAGATAATTTTTAATATGCATGTAATATAAATATTATATGTATGTTGATTACATCATACAATTGATAAATCCTTGAATATATTTGCTCTATTTCCTAAGTATTCATATATTCTTGATTTCGCACTCACATTTTGTTGAATGAATTCTATTTAATAGGATATTTATTTGCTTTGATAACTATGTGAGTATCTATTATATTTTGATATCGATATACTTATCAGTAACTTCATGTTAATGGGAAGTAGTTAGTTTATGTGTATATAGTATTACGTATACCTAGCTGGTGAGAGAGACATCAACCTATGACGATTGATCCTCGCACGGTGGTCGTGGTCGCAAACCTCGTCTGTTATCTGAGTCAATGGTTTTGTCTGATCTCTGACAAGTATTCCATTATCATATGCTATTATGATTAATGTATGTGTGTGTGTATCTATTTCAGTCCTTATACTTATAAATAGCTTAAATATATATTAAATAGTATTTTCTTACTGAGTTGGTTGAGCTCCCCTCCATTTTAATATTATTTCAGGTTCTTAACTTTTGTTAGCAGGTTTGCTACTTTGTTGGTATGCCTTACTTCTGCAAAGGATTTTTTTTATTTTTTAAATAGTATTTTCTTACTGAGTTGGTTGAGCTCCCCTCCATTTTAATATTATTTCAGGTTCTTAACTTTTGTTAGCAGGTTTGCTACTTTGTTGGTATGCCTTACTTCTGCAAAGGATTTTTTTTTTTTTTAACGATTCAATATCTTAGACGCTCTATTATTACATTGTTTTCATTCAAGTTTAGATTTTTATTTTAAAGATTGAATTTTATTTAATGTAATAAGTATTTTGAATTATGGATTGTTTTATTGGTTTTAAGGAATATTTAAAGATTATAAAATGTTGCGTGAATTTTATATATATTTATTTTATAATATATATATTTTGAGACTTAGTATAGATAAAATATTCTTATGACACTGCACAATTAGATACCTGGAATTCGGGTCGCAACACTTGCAAATAGTAAACATCTACTTTGAGATTAATTTTGGGTTTGCTTACTTGGTATTATGTGACGTCAGATTTATGGTAGCTTAAAATTCTCTTTTAGATTTCTTTGTTTGGGTAGTTTAACTTCTTTTAATGGAAATATACTGAGGAATAATGTTTCTGATTGAGGCTGAATAGAATGCAGACCTTAAAAATGGACTGTGTGCATTTCTGTGTCTGCTATTTGGCTCCATGGGTCCAATGTAACCACTGACTGCACTTTTGAAAAGGTTGATGCACTCACTGCCTCCCACTACCACTGGTAGTCTCTTGCCACTTGCATAATTTTCTTGTTCGATAAATTTGCCTTTGCATACTCCAGCAGGGACCTTGAGAGAGTTTAGTAAATAATTCAGGGAGCTTGTGGCAATCACAAGTAAAAATTTTGCATCTTGGCACCACTCTTCCCGAGAACAAAATTTCAATCACATAAATGATTATCCATGACCGATTTTGGGTGGTAAAACTTGATGAAGAGTCTTGGAGCTTATAGATATTATCAGTCAAAGCATCGACAACGGCACAGGGGAAAATCCTGGATCTCTGGAGGACAGACTTGGAAGGGAAACGTTAGTTGCAATTTCACCGTTGGAATGAAATGGAAATAGACAACCTCCTATCCTTTGTGTTATATATTACATTTCGTCATCATAAAAAATCACTTCAATATTGTCTGACAGAGCAAAATCCTAGAAAACAAGTGTGAAATGACGTTGAAATTGGTGGAAATACAGCAGGCAAAAGCCTAAGCTGGAAGCTCAAGAGTCGAAATGCCATTTTCTTGGGATAAATAATAGAGCTATGATTATGAAACTGAAAAAAAAAACAAAAAAGACAGGCTTTCAATCAACGGCAAAATAGTTTCATCGCAGACAAAATAGGAGCTCACACAAAGGAAGAACGAGGAGCCTACATGAGCAACTGTCATAAAAATTATGAAAGCACATTCTTTCCTTTATTTTTCATGTATCTGTTTTCATTCGAGGAAAACATCAAGCTAATGTAAAAGGAAATTACATACTTTAAATGCACCGGAGAATTCGTTACCTCATCTTCCACCAGATAACTCAATAGCATCTTGGTTATAAAGTGAATCTTCTCCAAAGTCAAATCTTCTCTGCAATCTGCTGTATTCTTCCCTTCTTGTAACTTCAACGTGCTGCCATTCTTCCCACCTTTCAGCAAGCCCCTCTCCTTCTAGCATCCGCACAACCTCCGACATTGCTGGACGGTCCTCTGGCGACGCTTGGGTACAGAGCAAAGCAACTTTTATCATCATCTCCACCTCCTGGATGTTGTAGTTTTTATTTAAGTTGCGATCTACAATAGCATCCAGTCTTTTCTCCCTCTCCAGCTTCTTGACCTTCATAATAAAACATCCATAGAAGAATTACTAGCAAGTCAGAAAGTTGCATGACATGAAAATTAAAGCATGCTAAAAAGAATAGACATCTGCAAATGATGTCATAACTCCATGCAAAAAAATAGATAATAAAGGTGGGGTCGAGAGAGACATGCATGCAAAGCAACCAAAAAATGATAATGGATAGCTGTAATTAGCTATGGTTATCTTACATGGTCAAGCAATAGGACATCATCTTCTTCTTCCAGGCGTGAAAAGTCAATTGCACGTTGACCTGTAACAAGCTCCAGAAGCATTATCCCATACCCAAAGACATCAGTCCTTCCAGATGACTTGCCAGTGGACAAGTATTCTGGTGCTATGTGGCCCATTGTCCCACGAACTTGAGTAGTCACGTTAGTCTTTCTCACATCCATCAGCTTTGCAAGGCCAAAATCACCAACAACTGCTTCAAAATCTTCATCAAGTAGTACATTAGCTGCTTTCACATCACGATGAATAATTTTAGGATTGCAGTGCTCGTGAAGGTATTCCAGGCCACGCGCTGCACCTAAGGCCACTCTTTTTCTGGTTGTCCAATCTAAAACAGGCTCCTCAGGTTTACGCTCTGCAGGTCAAGACAAAAATTAAACCTCACTCGAAATTTATTCCACAGAAAAATTTATAAAACAATACATTAGCCTATAATTTGTATATTTGATAGTTGACATTAGATATTACAAGGGAAAGAGGTACATATATTCATCAAGCATGCTACATGCATAAACTATTGCTATTTGGATGTTCAAAGGATTCAGCTGATCCTTGTCCTACTCATCAGTAGGTTAGTACCAGAAGTAGTTCAATGCTGCCAATAACTATTACAAAATATCAAACTCTAAGCTGCATAATTGACAAACAAGCTTCTCCAAAATATCACAATATTCAAATTGTCCGCACTTTCCTTTCACTGTTACCCTTCTGTTTTTATTTTTGTGACATTTGACTTACTTATGAATGGCAGATGTCATTGCATCTCATGATCGCTAATCTTTTTTGAAAATCCAACTCCTATTGGGCACACACCTGATGAATTCATTAATCAGATTAATAGCTAGAAATAAATTTTATGTCCTACCAAATAGTAGCTGACTTTGGATTTCATTTTAGAATATCTATACCTATTTTGTGGTAGAGTTTTGGTGCCAATAGTGCATCCATTCTGTGTTGTGGGAAAAAGGTATGATGAATGATTAATGAGAATTTGCTACTAGAGTTTATCCCTCTTAATAAAAAAGATCAAGGAGGTTGCCAAGCTATTGCTAGGGTTTACTTTAGCTTCTTTGTTCTATCATCTTGTCCTGCATCATGCTTCTAAAATTGGGAATTAAATTCTCTCATACTCTGATGGAAACAAAATCATGTCAGGTTCCAAATATCACTACTTTTTTGCATTCAATGATTTAAAATATGTGAGAGAAATATAATATCAAATGATAATATATATACACACACACGCCCATTCATTCTGAGTTTAATCATTTAGATTCAACAAAAATGAGAGAAATGAACATGAGACAGTCTCAATCCATAAAACTGACCATACTTGCTAAACAGAAAATGATTATTGACAATTACCTCAGATGCAGATAATTGAACAAAACAGTTAAATATGTTAGCAGTTCCTCTCAAAATCCTGTGAACAAATAACTAATACCTCTTAGACGATAGGCCACACTTAAATTCTGCATGAATGGATACACCAAGAGGCGTTCTGTTGTCGTTGTGCAAAACCCTATCAGACGTAATAAGTTCCTGTGAACAGCTACACTTATCATCTCAACTTCACGTTGGAATGCTGCATCACCCCCAGGACTTTCAAAATCAGTTAAACGCTTCACGGCAACTTTGGTATTATCAGCAAGCACTCCTTTATAAACTTTTCCAAATCCTCCTTGTCCAAGGATATTTTCCTCACTGAAGTTGTCTGTGGCAAGCTGCAATTCCCTCCATGCAAATCGTTTTAACTGACCAAATGCTATTCTTCGATCCACTTCACCTAAACAAATGGTAAGAAGGGCATTCAGAAAAAAATTAAGTGGAGGAACTTAAATTCTTTAATTGTGATTTTTTAAAAAAATAAAAAAGAACAATGTTTTACATTTTGTATAAATTCTCAAACTTTCATGATTTCTAGAAAATAGAACATATGTTTTTCTTTGTGTGCCAACAATTTGATCCAAGAAGTTGCACCAATCAATCACAAATAAACACATATATTAGATTCCATTTTCAGTCACAAGAGGAAATGTTCATTGAAATAGAAGAGTTTTCAAGCAGACAGGATTTTTGAACAATTTAAACCCTAGACAAATTATCTGAATCACTATAGGATGGCTATAAGTATGAGAGTTCAATTCATGTTGAGACACAAAATGATTTTTACTAAAATCCATCCAAGATGGAAAGTAGTTATGTAATACCTATAATTGCACAAAATTATACTACATGTTACAACAAATATCCCATAGTATCATAGACTAAAACAATATATGCAGCGTTATGAGCTTTTCCGCTTGTTTGGCCTAATTATGTATCAATTATAGGCAAGTAAAAAAAATTCATAAGATAAAATGATAGAATTCAGCTAACCTCATTCTCTTTGGATTGCAGTCTAATTTGTTGATTTGCTCTTTTGAGCTAAATTTTCAACAATATCATAAAATGATTTTTATTTAAATAGAAGGAAGCTCATTTTTTTTCTTCTCATAACATGTTCAATGACTGGCTCTAGTTAAGCTGAGTGGATGCAGTTGCATTAGGAACAAATATGAACCCATAGCAAGTGGCTAGAAGACATGCATGTTACATCCACTCATCAAACACTAACTGCTAAATGGAAAATATATTCCAATAATACACTTCAGTTAAAGGAAAAATAAGTGCCAATGTTAGACAGTATTTTTCACTAATCCTTGTTTGTCGTTCAGTAAATTGTATATGTTACCTGAAGTATGGATACATAACATAAAGTATAAAGCCTGTCATTGTAACCTTTTATCACATTATTATGATCATTAAAAATTAGCTTTGTAAAGAGTTAAAAAAAAGGTTATTTGTTACTACAATTAAATTTTTTGCAAAAACAAGTGTAAACTAAATTTCAAATTCCATACTGGTGTAAATGAAGTCAGCTTAGTTGAGCCATAAATTGAAGCTTTAATGAAAGGAATTTTATCACATCAAAGACAATAATTTGGCCAAGACAAGCAAAGATTGTCAGAGAAAAAAAGCAAAACAGGACCGGCCAAACTTGTGACATGATCTATTATTTCTATTTATTTCTGTGCTAGTAGCAGCAATGCAATTATTTGCTATGTGCTTAAAGGCAACTCAAACCTGCAACATCTACAAATATTTCACGTCTGTAGCCTTTGCGTCTACCCTTGCAAACAAAAAATAGCAAGCCTCCAAGCAGAAAAAGAATTACAAATCCTCCCACAACTCCAACTATAATTCCAATCTTTGACTTATGTGAACCACCTGCCAACAGATGAAAGGATTAGCAATAAGCTTCAAGAAAACATAACTTTAACGAGTGCTGTTCAAAAAACATCTCCAATAAATCAAAACAAGAAGTACAATTACTGAATTACCTGAATCACCACTATAAGATTCACAGAGATGCAAATTCAGCCCACCACAATTTAAGTGGTTTCCTGTAAAACTGAAATAATTGACAGAAATTCAAATTAAGTTAAATTTTGACAGTTACATGACATAGACCACACGTGTGTGCGCACACCCATGAAAGAAACAAAAAAGAATAAGTCTAAATGAAAAAATTAGGAGTTGAAATAGCACTAATTCAATATTCGTTCATACTTGTATTTAGGAATTTGGAATAAATGATTAGGAACTTGACCACTGAGATTATTTGAATCGAGCAGACTGCAAAGAAAATTTCACCCATGTCATCAAAATCTTGAAATACTTCTAAGGGATATAAAGCTATATGATTCGAGTGGGACTGTAAGAACAATTTAGGAATATCCCAATCTGGAGTCAACAGACAGCTCAGTTATCCTGTATCATCTAGGTATTGAACAGGACACCATCACTTACATATTGATTAAGCTTTCAAGACTAGCAAGTGATTCAGGGATAGCTCCACTGAGATTGTTTTGACTCAATGTCCTGCTTGCATGATAAGAAAATCATATCAATCATGATGAAGTTTGGAAACATGTAGAGATATATCTCATATACCTCTAAGGACAAGGGGAACAAAGGGTATCACTTACAAAAATTGTAGTTTTTTAAGATCACCCAGGGAAGATGGTATTTCACCACTTAAACGATTATTTTCCAAATCTAAGCTGGTCAAACTTGACAAATTTCCGAACTCTTTTGGTATCCCACCAGTTATGCCATTCCCTTTCAGTGTTCTGCATGATGAATGCAATCTAGTATATATTATTATCCAATTTGAATATTTACAATCAACACCCTAAAAAGCCATTCAAAGGGAGGTAACTTGAAGCTTTATGAAACACAAATAAAAATTTCTCGTCAACAAAATCAATGTTACCTTGAAAGCATCCAAAGGTTAACGTGAAAACATTTTCTACATGTATATATCTATTAAAGAGTCTGAGTGTATTATGTCATGGGCATGTTCATGTCCATTGGTGATCTATATGCAGTGTGTGAGTATGTCAGCATGCACATGTGATAGGGGAAAGAGTCAAACCAACAGCTGTAATGCCATGACCCAAATGAAGTGATTACCATAGATGGAAATTCTGAACTAGGAAGATTTCTCTCCCACCACTCCGAAGAAATAAAATGCCAAATTGACTGACCATCAAAGTCTAAAAGGTTGAACTAACTCTTTCCCACAATTACTAGTGAAGTAGTATATGCTCTCTAATCATACGGCCTTATACAATTAGAACTATCCACAATAATAACTATCCTGAACCACCCTAAGTTGTTTCTATCATATACTTAGCTTGTCAATTTCCCAGAAAATTCCGAAGGTCCCAAACTGATCCAACCAAATCATCACTTTTGACATCTCATCCTTCTGGCAATCTTAGTGTGTTTGGTGAGGCAAAGTCAATGCTTATGATAGAGAACATATAGTAATACATATCAAAGAGAACACGTAGTTTCAGCTTTCAGATAGCAAAATATATGATAACTAAAGTCACAAAGCTGTTTACAAGACAGGTTCATGTTCCTGCATCAGAGCACAGTTATTATACCCAACCCAGCCCGGGACACAGCCAATCCGTCCCCTGGCTGGGTTTAAAAAAAAGTCAACCCGGCAGGTCAACCAGCAATGGTCAAAACCCAATTTGACTTAAAAAAAAAAAATTCTTCAAAACCACGTCGTTTTAATTATTATTTTTTAAATAATTGACCCGAGTTAACCCAAGTCGTGACCCAGTGGTTAGGCCAGGTCATGGGTTGGGCCAGGTTTAATAACCTTGCATCAAAGTAATATCTGCGCAGACAATTGAAGGTTAGTTTCTGTGACCATTTTTAATATAAGAACTTAAAGGTCAGGAGAAGGGGAAAGAAAGGCTGGATCTTTGACACTAACAATTTCTTATTGTTAAGAAATCAAACTTAAGTAGCACTATCAATAGTTTATGTAACTCCATTAGATATCCCGTGTTATTGGAAATTTTCTTTTGCAAGTGTGCACGCAGGGGGTTAGCATCTCATGTGTGATTCAAGTTTTTATCACTGCTGATTAAGATCCATAAAATTGCTTTTGAGAATGAAGTGCGCCTACTTTGGAAAGAAAAAAGGAATGAAACAATTGCCCTCACAAAAACCAAATTCATCAAGAAAGCAAAATTCTGTGTTCAATACAACATACACCATACGTACAGTGTAGTGAGAGTCCTTAGAGCTCCTATCATAGGAGACAAGATCCCAGAACAGTTGATGTCGGATAGCGTTCTGCAAACAGGTAAGATATAAGTATACCCAATGTGTAAGATAACATGTAATTCAACTAAAGGACATAATATTGCAGGAACACTAAATTATTTTATACATATTTATCATCTGGAAACAGCTGAAAGAAGAGGTAAAACCACATTGAAGAAAACATACACAGAAACGACATTATTGCTTTTGTCACAGATAACATTCGTCCAAGTGCATGGATTAACTTGATTCTGGTTCCAATCTGTCAATTGATTGTTTGGAATATTCATCGAAAGCTTCAATGCATATAGGGCATCTCCTGTAACCAAAAGTATTATTTACCATGTAGTAAGTTTATCATCTTAGCCTGTTCAATCAGTGCTGAAAAAGGAAACTTGCAATAGCTGAGTGCAGAAATTAAATCATAGAAGAGGATGAATGGCAGCATTCTCAATTTTCATTGAATGTTCATTATATCCATCTAATCATCGAGTTCACATCTATTTACATCTAAAACATGTGCGTGCACTCAGAGAGAGGTCATATTATCAGACAAAGTGGTCATGTATTGAGCTCGCCCTTTCAACCACATAAGGATTTTAAATATTAGTGTAGCCCTTTCATCCTTCCCACATAAATTCAGCATATAAAGATATTCTAAAAAACAACAAATACAGATAACTGGAATGACATCAGTCCAGATGTTTGTAGAATTACTTAAGTGTCAGATCAATTTGGAGAGAGATTGAACAGATTGTGGTTTGCTTCATCTATCATTGTCTTAATGATGTTAAAATGGCCACGTCCAAGTAAAAACAGCAAGTTAGCTTATCAGAGAAGGGACACAATACCTTGTGGGTCAGACAATACAAAGGATTGCAAGAAAGCCAATATTAAGGCTGCAAAGATCATTTCCATCTTCAATGACATCAACCCAGGTGCTCGATCCATTGAAACACACGAACCCAAGTGAAGATAGAAGTAAATTCCATCTGTGAAAAAATGGCATCGGTTTGAGTCATAAATGTTTGGATTACAAGATAGTGAATGCACTGGGGGGAAAGTTCATTCATACACAAGGAAAAAATTAAGCAGATCAAGCAGCATACACACTAGCATGGGCAGATCTTTTGCTAACAAGGAGAGGTCCTCGAGTTCATAAGATGATAATGAATGAGCTTAACTGCCTTGGTCCTTCCATAAACAGATGTTTACACTTAAATTGTCACCAAAAACTAGGTGTATGTAACAGTAATATTTCCACGCAATCATTCTAATTGTTAGACGGAATTTTTTGAAGCCATTGCCAGGAGAGAGAAAAGTGTCATTCAGTCAAAACAAAAACAAGGAGGCAATCACAACAGGGTTGGGGGGCTTATGACTTCAAGTAATATCTATCTAGAAATAAACAGGAGTTGACTAATTTAAGAAATCATTTTTCACGTAAGAACTCAAGATTACAATTAAGCCAACGATTCTTCTCTCATGTCATAACATAGTATTGATGGAATATAACTAGTGCCAGAGAAAATCAAGCAAAGTATAATTTCCATTTCTGATGAAAACTATCTCAAACTCCAGAAGAAGATGCAAAGAATCATCCAAATAGAACTCTAAATCAATTAACTAAGGATTTTAGCACTTAATACAAGACAATTAAACAGAAAAGAAAACAATAAAAAGAGAAGCATGAACATGACATAATACAAGACACTCTTGGGTCTTTCAAATTAAGCCTAACCATTCTATTGAATTCAAAATCACAATTTTTATATGTGCTGACATATTCTCATGAACCAAACAAAGCTTCAAGCTTAGGAACCAAAACAAAAGAATCTAGACCCAGAAAAACAAACCCAAAAAAGAAAAAAAAAAACATACCAGATTCATGAAATGAGCACAGAAACCGTGAACTTGAAAAAACACAAACTTACCTCCTTTAAGAGAGAGAAAAACCAAACTTTAAGCGGAGGAATTATCAAGAAAGGTAAAGTACTTAATGGGGTTTGAGAGGGCGAATCATAGTTGGGGCTTTTTGTGAGTGTCAGTGATTGAGCTGTCTTCTATCTGCTTTAGCCAAACTATCAAAGTGGGTCTGTGTGCTTGTTCCGCTTACAGATGTTTGTTTTCTGTTTTTAACAGCTAAAATCTAGAAAGAAAGTTGAGTCTTTTTGCTATCTCTTTGTGGGTTATTTTGTTTCCAGATGTGTAATTTTGTCATTAGCTTAGCTTAACAAGAAGCAAGCTTTTGCAATTATTAGTACTTCTTTAGTGAAGATCATTAGAGAGAGTTGTGGTCTCCTGGAATGGTATTATAAATTTGACTACTATTCGACACAGGATACTTGCATTATTACTACATTAAACATCTTTTTTAAAACTAATTATATAAATTTTAACTTTTTTGTTTAAATGAATTGCTTTTTTTTAGTTTTTAATCAAGTACTTTCTTCATCCAAACTCCATTAATTGCTCTACGTTTTTATCAATGTACTTTGACTTTTACTAAACGCAAATTGCAATGTTGGTACACGAGCTTTTAATTCCTCTCATTCGAGTATATGATCTTTATTTGTTTTTTTTTGGTACACCAACTTTTTTTTATTGTTCTAATAAATACTTCCATAAAACAATAAATATGGGGGCCATGCTCTCCAAAATTTAAAATTTAACCATGAATTAGTTTAACTGGTCAGATTCTATATTTACTTTTTAGAGGTCACTAATTTAAGTCTCACAGACCTCAGGGCCACTGGAGGCTTGCATGGTCGTTAACTTCAGGGTTTGTGGGATTAGTCGAGGTAAACGCAAGCTGGTCCGGACACTCACGGTAATAAAAATAATAATTTGCAAATGTGCATATAAAGACTTTGAATTTAAAATAATTTCTCTTAAATATATCAGTGGATGGTGTGTATACAATTAAAAAATAAAAACATGTTATTGACGAGATACAGAGACTATATTTAAAAAAAAAAACATACTTGAGGTGAAACCATGGTCCCGATTTATAAATTAAATTTTAAAACTTATTCCAAAAGGTTATTAAATTAAAAGTTACCTGGTTATTAGTAAGTTATTAAATTACTCATTTAAAATTTGCAATTGTTTTCTAATATAATTTAAACTAATAGCATTAACCTGTTGTAACATGTCTATCCAAAGCAATAATGTATCAATTAAGTATTGGCTCCTATTCGAGGCCATATGAGAGTCCCAATACTTGGTGTTACTTATCATTTAGTTTAAGTTTTTCATTAAAATTAAGGGTATGTTTGTATTTGAAAAAAAAAATCTAGGAAATGTTTTCTACCATTTCCTAGTATGAAGCAAATACTGAAAAAAAATATTAATAAAAATTATTTTTTAGTTAATTTGTAATCGTGTTAATTTGAAGAAAAATATATTTATCTTCGCATTAGAGATAAAAAAAAATGTTTTATTTTATACTACCAACTCACAACATATTATTATTTAACTAATTCAACTACTACTATTAACATTATTATTAGTATTATTATATTACCAACATAATTATTATTCCATTATGATAATATAATATCACCACCACCACAACAATAATCATTATTAATAACTTTATTAGTAACAAAATAATTTTTATTGTACAACCATCATTGTTATAATTAATATTACAACTATCACAGCTATCATTATATATCTTTTCATCGTAATTATTTGTATTCATCATCATTGTTTTTATTATAAATCTTATAACTTTTTATATCTTATCATCATCAACAACAAAAATATTTAATAGAAATATAATTTTTAACATGTTTAAAAAATAAAAAAATAATTCATTTAAGAAAATATTTGTTTAGAAAAAATTATAAAAAAAATTACCCCTATATTCCAAATAATGATCCTTACCTAGTGAGATCATTGTAAAGTGGAAAGTGATATTTGGCTATCAACAAGAAAGGTTAGTTAGTGGATGTAGTCTCAGCCAAATCGTTGTAGATCTTGTAGCAAAAATATAATACTTCTCCTTTCATAGTCAATTTCAACTTTCAAAAGAGTTCAAAAGGAAAAATAAAAATGTTTTTTTAATAAATTTAAAGTGAATTGTTATACTTTTAAACATAAAATTAAAGATAGCACATATCTCTAAAAATTATATATTTTATTTTTTATTCCTGAAATATCAATGTAAAAAAACCTTTTATTTTAAAAATGATAAACTAAAACATATAAAGATAAAAATAGTTATTATCATAGTTTTAAGACTCAACCAAAAGGTTGACTCGGGACAAAACCCGAGTCATGAGTGAGAAGAGATTAGTCTTATTTTTGTTTTTTAAATGATTAAAACATCTTTTTAACAAAAAAACAAATCAACAGGTTTTTTACTTTGGACACGAATCAACTCAAGTTTTTTCAGGTTAGACTAGGTCAAACCTTTCTCTATTTTTTAAACTTGGATTGATTCATGCTCTGGGCCAGTTAGGTCCTGAACTGGCTTGTCGGAATGATTCAGATTTTATAACTAAAGTTATTATACCATTATTAATTTAAAGACTTAATATAAACTAATATCCAAACCAAACACCCCCTAAAATTTTATAGAGCAAAACCAGCAACCGTGGAATAAAGGGGCCGCCTAGTGCCTAACATTTAGGCAATTGTCAATTTCAGTTGGTAAACATCAACGACACTCTCTTTAATCTGGGTTAGTGGTACACGAGATACACTCATTCAGTCTAGAGTTATAACTTACTGGGTTTTTATCTTTTCGTAAAAATAATGTTAAAAAAAATTGAAATTCTTTTTAATTAAAAAATACGGTTTAAATCATAATATTGAAATAATTCAATAAAAAAAAAAATAAAATTACAAAGCTTAATTTTTTAAAAAATCCAATATAAAATGATGAAGTAAAAAAATAAAAAATAAATAAAAATATTAAGTTGTATTAGCTTTCTCGTAACCCATGTCATTATACTGAAAGCACAGGTTGAAAATCATGAATTAAATTTTAAATAATTAAATTTTAAGAAATATTAAACAAAAAAAATTTAAAATAAAAAATAACGTTATTAATAACAGTTTTTTATACTCATTCCTCCTGAATCAACCTACCATGCCAAGTAAAGTTAAATAACAGTAACCATCTAGGTGGTGGTCCAGTGGTAAGAACTTGGAATCAAGAGATTTGCTCCCTGTGGTTGCTCATATGATGGCCACTGGAGGCTTACATGGTCGTTAACTTCAGGGCCCGTGGGATTAGTCGAGATACGTGCAAGCTGGTCCGGACACCCACATTAAACTAAAAAAAATTAAATAACAGTTAAGCACCTTTATCGTTGCTTTCCATAGATGGAGAGAAACAATAAACAAATAAATAAGCAAGCATTTCTTTGCTAATAAAAAAACTCACCACGACGTCAATTATTCATTAAAATATATAAAAATAAAGGCTCACCATTACCTTTTCTTTTCTTTTTTGTTTTTTTTTTAATAAAAACATAGTAGCGTACGTTAAGAGAATTCTACAAGTCAAAACATCATAATAGCTTGGTCCACGGGTTGTTAATACATTGAAAATGAAGGGAGCATTGACTGACTACTTTATTGTTTGTGTATTTTAAAAAATTTTAAATTTTTTATTTTAAATTAATATTTTTATATTATTTTAATATAAAAATAATTTTTAAAAATAAAAAAATATTATTTTAATATATTTTTAAATAAAAAACAATTTTTAAAATAACCATAATAATACTCCTGAAAGTCTCTCTCACGATAGCAAATCAAGGATAGACCTTCACGTGATAGAAATCTTCCGAGCTATCTTTACCGCTCGCTCGGAGGCCTCGTATGGTAGACCTGGCTCGAGCTTATTTGCTTGAATGGTCACTGACTCACTGGGTTACTCTCGAGTCATCCTTCTAGGTCAATACAAAACCGAGTTATGCAGTCAAGGCAATTAAAGATCATGTATCTTTGATCAGAGACATGTGTCCCCATTTCTGATGACTGCACCGTCGTGCTCCACGGTATGAATGTGACTGGTACTGGAAAACTGGAATTTTATTAAAATTAAGACCTGTCAGGCAATATCGGAGAAAAGAAAGCCATCCAGCCAAAACTCTCTCACTCAAGATATATAGACACAGCGGCCATAGCCTTTTTCTCTTTGTTACGTACAAATTACAGAAGAACTATAGTAACTTTCGGATCTTTTAGAAAGACTTAATGCCTTTCAAGCCACCTTTTCGTTAAAATCATTGAGCTCGAGTCCAAGTCAAAGAGACAGGTGAGAGTGTGTTTCCACCTCCAATTACTCACTTGATGGGTCCTTCCATACACTTTACTAATGAGTGGCAGATCTTCATGGTGTTTTTTCTTTCTTTTTTCCCCCATAGCATTAAAGAACTCTCTTTAATGAGAGCATGAATCATGCATAACTCATGGGGTTGGTAGAATCTCACCGGAGAAGAAGAAAAGAAGAGAGAAGATATATAAAACGTCAAAATTGAATAACAAGCTGGGAGGCAGGGATTTGGAGATGGGCCGGCCAACAGGCTCAGAGAGGTAGAGTTGAGCTCCAGCTCAGACATTATTAATATCAGGTCCAGCCCAGTGATCGTTGCCCAACCAGAATGATCCCTATATTATTAAATTCTTTTCTTTTTTTATTGCGTCTTAAAGGGTGATTGGTAGTGTTTTAGCGGTTGCGTTTCAAATAATTATTTTATGCTGAAATGCATGCCATTGATTTTTTTTATTTTTTAAAAATTATTTTTGACATCAGCACATCAAAATGATTCAAAACGTACAAACCATATTAAATTTTAGTAAAAATAAAAAAAAATTTAAATTTTTTAAGAACATAATTTATACCTTGTTTCCATACATATTCTTAAATAGATAATTCATAGTTAAACTCGTATATTAAAAAAATATAACTTTTAGAATCTTTCATTGTTTTGATTCTCCAAATAAATATAAAAAAACTATTTTTTTATTGCTGTTAACAGCACTTTCACTATTTTTTTTTAAAAAAATTATAGTCTAACTAATATATTTTTAATTTAAAAATCACATGCAGAATAAGTGACGAAACCAAACCCAAAATCTTAGGCTATGTTTCGTACGGGGACAGGGAGGGATTAAAAGGGCAACTTTTCATCTCTTTCACGCGTGTTTGACACCATTTGTAGGGGTTTTTTTTACGCTTTTTATTTTGGATTGTAAGTATAATATTATTTAATTTTTTAATAATATTATTTAATTTAAATATTGATTTAATTTATACCCTGTGACGCTTTTTACAATTTTTTACATCCCTGATACTTTACCTTTAAATCTTACTTTTCTTAACATTTTTTGCTTGCTTTTTTTTTTTAAAAAATATATTTTAAAAATATTTATTTTTTAAAAAAATTTTCTTCAAATTAATATTTTGATACGCTAATATCAAAAATAATATTTTTAAAATAAAAATAATATTATTTTAATATATTTTCAAATAAAAAATATTTTTAAAAACAACCGTGTTTTTCACTTTTAAATTCTTAATACCATACCGAACGCAACAATAAATCATTTTCATACTGTCCAACCTATCTCTTTCGAGGTGAATTCTTATTTATTATTAACAAAAAAAAAAAAGATTTTCGAAGCATTGCCTTTGATTTTCTCTTTAAGTTGCTATGTTTGGATTCAATAATGGAGGGTAGGATATAATGTTAATATATCAGCGGAGGAAGGACCATTTCATTGGTGGGCTGTGAACACCTCATCTGTTGAAAACACGTGCGAGTCCACTGAATCATTCATGGCCGTCTTCGAGAAATCACATGAGAAACGCACAGTTTCGTTGATTAATCAAACAATTAATTAAATAAATAGTAAAACGTTAAGACCGAGACTTGTGACGGCGACTGGCATTGACGGCATGCTCGTAGGTATCCAGGTTTGGCCCTTCACATGAGAAGATAAATTAAATTAATAAAAAGCTTGTTGACCAGCGACCACTCTTTGACAAAACTCGAAATTAACAAATCAAATGCAAACACACTACTCAAAATGGCATCTACTCCTGACAATGACATTTTCCCTTTTCTATGCGCACTGCCAAACAGTCCTTTACTTGTCATTTTCACCGTCCCTCTCTTTTTTACGTGCTTTTCTTCATCATTAACATCTACTTTATTATTAATATACCAAAACATTTTACTTTACGACTAAATACCAATATGCCTAGCTATTTTTCACCGTAATCATCAACTTTTTTTGGGGGAATTTTTTAATTTTTTTCTAATATCATTTTTTAATATTAAATTTATTAAATAATAAATTTTATAATTTTTTTTTTGAAGTACCTATCTCATGAATTTTGAATGTTAACTAGATTGATTCTTTTTTTTTTATTTTTTTAATTAAATATTTTTTTTTAATTTTATATTTCAATATTAATTTGATCGAGACTTAAAGTTTATAATTTTTATTATTTGCTTTTCAGGAAGTTATTCTGATTTTCTAACCCAAATTCTCTTTAAATTTGTTTAGTCAATTGGATCACATCAAGTCAATTCCTACATAATTTATTTATTTTATTAAAAAATATATTAATAACATTTAAATATATTTTTTATGTTCAAAATAAATTTGATTCGACCTGCAGCATAATACGGACAATGATTTAAATATATTATTAACGTAACATTAAAATGTGTGGCTAAACTATTAACTTGAAGAACATTTTGATTTATTTTGTTCAGTTTTTTTTTTAATTTCAATTTTATTATTTAACAACTTTTTTTATTATTTAGTTTGTTTTTCAATTTTATTATTCAGTATTAGTTGTTTTAGAAACTATGTTTTGTAATATTTTATGATTTTTTTCTATTAAATTATTTATTGATCGTATAAATTTAGTTTTTTTTTCTTAATTTCAATATTTAATTTTAAGTCTATTTGAAGTGATTTTTTTACTTGTTTTTTTATCTATTTATCTTGATATTATAATTCAGGTTGTATGTAAAATGAAATATTGGCACAATGAAGTTCATGCCACATTGGAGAGAAAATACTTGTTTCATTTGTGTTCTAAGAACCTAAGAAGAAGAAGAAGAAACCTCTGTGAGAACAAATTAGAGGTCCAACTGCATCACCCCAAATTTCATCCACTAAAAGCAATCTCGTTGCTTCTTTAAGCACCGAAAAATAAAAATAAAAATAAAAATAAAATTCCTTTATCACTCTGTCTCTCACTCTCACTCTTTTCACTAACCAATCATGACAAAACGTTTTTTCCCCTGAATTATCTAAGTATATGTGAAGCCAAAATCCAAAAACAGGCACAAACTGCAACCCACGATGACAAGGTGTTTCAGTTTCGTTGCAGCACAAGACTCATACTATAGGTACTGCTTTAAACGAGCCGGCCTGAAATCATCCACAACCAATCTCGGCGACGGCACGATCATGCACTGCTGGATTCCAAAGATGCACAACCCATCAATACCTACGCTACTATTAATCCACGGTTTTGGTGCCAACGCCATGTGGCAATTCAACGGTCTAATCCCTCATTTCATGTCCACATTCAACGTTTATGTGCCGGACCTCCTATTCTTCGGAGAATCCTACACAACACGGGCAGAAAGGTCCGAGTCGTTCCAAGCACAATGCGTTATGAGCCTCATGGAGGCCCAAAACGTAGCCAAGATGGACGTGTTTGGGCTGAGCTACGGCGGGTTCGTGGCGTATAGCATGGCGGCACAGTTTAAAGAGCGCGTGGGGCGCGTGGCTCTAGGATGTGCCGGGGTTTGTTTTGAAGAGAAGGACGCGGGGAGCATGGAGGTGTTTAAGGTGACAACGGCGGAGGAGGCTGTCAGTATTTTGCTGCCGCAAACACCAGAGAAAGCCAGGGAGATGGTGAGGTTGTCATTTTATAAACCACCACCTAGCATGCCTTCTTGTTTTCTCTGGGACTTCATTGAGGTTAGTCATCGATCGTGTGTTCTATAACATAACATCTTATCCATCGATATTGATTCCAGAGAATACAGTGCTTGATTATAAATTATTCCTTACATTGCTGCTGATACGCTTAATAATAGGAAAATTAATTTTTTCTGATGAACATGTGACTAGTTTCATCGCAGACTGTTTTTTTCCCCCAAAAGAATCAAGAGGGAGAATAATAGATTGAATGCTTGAAACACGAGATCTAGCTTTCAAGTCAAATGTTTCGAATATTCAACTATGGAGCAAGGTGTTTCAAACATTCGTCCCTAATTTTCCTTGGTTTGGCAATGATATTAGGACATGTATAGAGTTAGATCAAATGTCATCTTGTAAAGCTCCCTCCACGTCTGGTCTTTATTGCCCTCTCCTCGTCAACAAGTTAATATCATCCAATGAATCCCTGTCAGCATTGGAAAAAACAACAAGAAAAGCCAAAAACATGAACAATTCCACCGGTCACATTCATTGGTTCATAAAATAAATGGATAAATTGTGCAATTCGCATGTAAAATGCAAATAAATAAATAGTGAAATAACATTTAAGTCAAAAGTTTTGGCAAGATAGTATATTCGTGAATGCATTGAGAATCGTGAAATTTTTTTCATTGATATCACGGTTTTTAATTGTAATATTTATTTAAATTTAAGATTAATTGTTCTATTATTTCATAAAAAAAATCATAAAATTATCAAGATTTTCAAAATTAAGGTCCCGTGATAAAAATTTTAAAATCTAAAGATATTTTTTTTTGAAAATAACCTCTAGAAGTTCATATAAAAATTTTAAAAAAATATAATGATATAAAAAAAATTATAATTTTTTTAAATTGTTATTTTAATTTTGCACGACCAATCAACTCTTGGACCTAAAACTATTATATTATTACATATGCTAAATTGAAATTAACAAATGAGAGAAAAAAGAATAAGACAATCCCTTTATGATTGAAACCAAAATTCATTCTATATATCTTCATTCAACTCAAAAAAAAAAAAAAAAAAATCAAATCGAAAGACTTTCCTAATTCAGGTAAAAAAGCAATAAATACCTTTTTTTTACAAGTTGACAAGAAAAATTGCTTTCAACTTGAATAGAAGAAAAAAAACATATTAACCCAAATTAATTAATATAACACAAAAAGGTACAATTTAGATGAAAAAACTGAAAAATGATATTTTTTTAACAAGCATGAAATAAAAAAATCCTTTAACATTCAAGATAATATTACTAAAAAATACAAAGTTATAAAATCCAAAAAGAATCATGTTCGGGTTTAAGATTCAGGTTGAACAAATTAATCCCAGTTAATTCATTTATTTTTTATAAAAAATTAAACTAAATTTTAACTATATTGTAAATTGACCGGTTCAATTAATTGGGTTAAATTTAGTTAACTTTGTGTTGATTTGTTTTTAAAAAATGGTTCCAGACAAGGACCAGATCCGCAAAACCAGGTTCTGTAATTGTAAAAACTAAAAAGAAGAGAGTTTTACTTATCTTATTAAGAAGCCTAAAAATAAAAACACCTCTACAAGAGAAAAAAAGAAGAAGAAAAATCTACAAAACAAGAAATTAGAGAACCACCTCTGGAGTAACTTAAAATGTTTTATCCCCCCATCCCCACCACCACCACCACCACCACCACCACCATCGATCATCTTTCTCTTTCGGTCACGTTTTTTCATATATTCTCATCATAATAGAATCCGTATAATTCTTTCACAATCTTTTATTTTTCACCAAGCTGATCACAAAATATTTCTGAAACTAAAACCGCACAAGAACCCCCTATCCCTCGCTAATCTCCTCCCCTAAAGAAACTTACCCCGATGGCAAAGTGCTTTAGTTTTGCTGCAACACAGGACTCATGCTACCGTTACTCCTTCACTCGAGCAGGCCTAAAATCATCCACAACCGACCTCGGCGACGGCACGATCATGCACTGTTGGATCCCAAAGAGACACAAACCATCAAAACCTACGTTACTATTAATCCACGGCTTCGGTGCCAACGCAATGTGGCAATTCAACGGTCTAATCCCGCAGTTCATGCCCAGATTCAACGTTTATGTACCGGACCTCCTATTCTTCGGAGAATCCTACACAACAAGAGCAGAAAGGTCCGAGTCGTTCCAAGCGCAATGCGTTATGAGCCTAATGGAAGCCCAAAAAGTAACCAAGATGGACGTGTTTGGGCTGAGCTATGGCGGGTTCGTGGCGTATAGCATGGCGGCACAGTTTAAAGAGCGCGTGGGGCGCGTGGCTCTAGGATGTGCCGGGGTATGTTTTGAAGAGAAGGATGTGGGTGGTGGAGGAGTGTTTAAGGTGGTGACAAGTATTGAGGAAGCTGCTGAGGTCTTGATTCCACAAACACCTGAAAAAGCTAGACAGTTGGTGAGGTTGTCTTTTTATAAACCACCATCAAGTATGCCCTCTTGTTTTCTTCAAGATTTTATCGAGGTTAGTTTCAAGCTTTCATGACTTCGGTGCACACTTCAAAGTTGGATAGATGACATCTCTTGCTTTAAAACTAAGAAAAAAGAAGAAAAAAAGTTTGCATCTTTTTTCTTTAATGTGAGAAAAGCTAAAATGTGCACTTAATTAGTTTACACCTGAAGAGGTAATGGTCTTGAAGAGTAGTACTAAGACATTCCTGCAAGAGAATTTCAAGTTAATTAGAAAGAATAGCGAGGGCTTTGAAATTCCATGCTACTTGGCCTGAAGATTGAGAAGTTAATATGAATTGCATATGTCTTGGCACATTTCTCATTAATGTAGCTAGTCTTTTCTAGAGGTTGCTACATTTTTGTTTTTCGATTTTTCACCTGGCCTCGCCATTCTCATCTTCGGCATCATGTCAAAGGCCTTCAAAGAGGCCCTTGATGTGTGTTGACTGTAGTTCATTGACCGAGTGCATGTGACTCAAAAAACATCTCGTTGCTGCAGAAAGTGGAATTCTGTCACATCTAGTGCTATTTCATTTTCATCTTTTTTTTCGTCTCAAATTTGCACACTATTCGTTTATGTTGCATGTAAGTTGTTCTGAAGTAGAATGAGTCGTGTTTGGAAGTTTTGTCATCATTTTTGTTTTGTGAACAGGTAATGTGCACTGATTTCCGTCAAGAGAAGGAAGAATTAATCCAGGCATTACACAAAGATAGAAAGATGTCAGATCTTCCTAAGATAACTCAGGTACTGTAATATTAACACCTCTTTCAATTCCAATACATATATGTGTGAATATTTTCTGGTTCAAATTTAGCTGCTGTTGATCTTCTTGAGCACCTTCTAAAAGGAGTATTTTTCCTCTATGCAGCCTACACTAATAATCTGGGGAGAACATGACCAGGTTTTCCCCCTGGAATTGGCACACAGATTAGAAAGGTAATCAATTCTTGAGTACCTGTTCAGCTCAGTGTACTTTTCAAGCTTTCATATCTATCTAATAGGAAAGAACATAAAAGCATCCACTTTTGAACAATCTTGGAACCTGCTCTACCTACTCCCCTTCCTGATACGGTCATCTATTCAGCAATCAACTGGGACTTTTGTGGTTAGTAACTGTGCTAGTTGATGCAATAATAAGTTAATGATTTTTCTTCATTGACCTGTGCAGGCATATCGGAGATAATGCAGAATTAGTGATAATAAAGAATGTCGGTCATGCACTCAATGCAGAGAGGCCTAAGGAGCTGTATAAGCACTTAAAGTCTTTCTTCATTGACAGTCATCCTTTATCAAAGCAA